>NC_044209.1:0-35567 GCF_900880675.1 Sparus aurata | reverse complement strand
AATAACAGTCCATGGCTCAAAATGATTCTACTGTCCCTCCATCATCTCCAGAATCCATCGTCTCTCAACCTCCCAAAACTGTGTGCACTCATGAAAATACAGCTCTCTCCAGGGCACAACTCAACACTCATTTTTTATGTCCATTCACATTCGCCATTGTATACTGTGGCAGGTTACTTTGTTACAGGCAATACTATGAACATGACCGAGAAACATGCCTGCTCTCCAAAGAATATTTTTGGATAATTTCTCAGCAAAAAATGCACATCATTGTATTATCAATGTCGGTTTGTGTCTGTCACTGTAGGAACCCAAATACCCCAATAGCATAACATATACTCCGAGTTCAGATTTGTCAATGATGCTACAAAAAACAATAAACAAAAAATCTGTCTGCTCAGACGTTTCTGAATAACTTCACCCATGGCGAAAATTTTCAGAAAGCTCTGTTTTTCGGTGACCTGTGATTTCAGAAGCCAAAGCGCAGAGGAGAAAGCTTTGTTTTAAGAAATACTAGCGTGTGTGTGTGTGTGTGTGTGTGTGAGGACAGGGCCTTAATATGACACCCAAGCTCCACCAGTCTAATGAAGTCATACAGGAGGTGGTCAGAAGTGAGAGTACACCAATTGAGCTATCAGGATGTTATGATCTTTAGATGACAGGATGAATTGGAGACAATTATAGATCAAGAACACCCAGTCCATATTTAGCAAATTGTGGTCAAAATGATTGTATTTATTACAAATATGAGTTATCAAATACAGGTCATACAGGTCCTCTCCACTCTGCAGCAAGGAGGTACAGAACAAGGTGGCTCCACAGTCTTAACAGGCTTCCTCTCCCCTTAAAAACTCATTCATGCACAGTAGAGCATCTAATCTGGCTGTGTTTTCATTCTGCAAACATGAACATCAGCTGAAATACTACAGTTTCCCTCCCAGCCAAGTACTCAACAACTTGTGAATGGATTCAAAAAGATGACTCACTACTGTTCTGTGTTCTGACGGACTACTTTTCAGCTGTCACTTTTTTATAAACAACATCATCTCAAAAAGAGTTTGAGAGAACCAGTACTGTATTGGACTTGCTTGATACAAAGACAAAACTCTTTCTGCTCACTGTACATGATGCCTGTGTGTGGAGACTGCAGAGTGTTGATTAGGGGCAAGAAAGAAGCCACTTAAGACATATGAAACCCACCAATCTAGGCTCATCCTTGTTCTCAGGAACTGTCGGGCATCAGATCCAGACAGCTGTGATGTGGGTTCATGGCTCAGGTTTGTATGAGGAGGGGGGATTTGTCCCAGGGGAGGCCTGCTCAGGGGCTTGAGGCTCCGGCTGTGGAGAGGGACTGGATGCTGCCGCTGGTTCTTTCTGCACCAGCTCAGGCTCATCCTGGCCGGCCTGGGGCGGATGCACCAGGACTCGGTCGATGATACCAAAGTCCTGCGCCTCCATGGGGCTCATATAGCGATCCCGTTCCATCACGCTCTCTGACAGGGCAGGAAAGGCATAAAAAGAAATGAATATCCATACACAACAGCGGCTGAAACCACTGATCATTTTCTCTTATTGAAGGTGTAAATCATGGCTTCAAAAAGCAAGCTGTTATTTGTTGGCGGCAATCGTAAGACAGACCTCCTTCCTTCAAGAACACTAATGTGCACCACAGCTGCATGGTATCTAAGGATTTCAACATCATCTAAAATTTAAATCGCTATTGGACCCATTTGCAGGTGATGTACAGACACACTGTATCAAGCCTCGTTTCCACTAAGCAGTCCCGTTCAGTTTGTTACACATTAGTTACTTTACCATTTCCATTATCATAAGTTAAAGGTGCCCTCGAAAAAAATTGCTTCATGCTGTCCCATTTTTTTAATCACCCTTCGGTTGAGGTATCCGACAATGAGCTGAAAGAAGCTGAAAACCTGGTAGAAAGGCTTCCTTCCTGCTCCACTTAAGTTTTCTTTGTGATTTTATTCCAGACATTTACTATTACTTCATCCCTGTTTATATTTCAGAATTCTATCAGATTTGTTTTAGTTGATCTCACATGTTGTTTGATACTGGAGATTTCAAGAATTTCACACAAGTGAAATGATGTTAAAAAAGAAAAAGGAAAAAGTATGTTATTGCAGAATCACATTTCACAAAATAAAATTTCAGTTCCTTTAAAGAATAAAAAAAAACAGTTTGATTGAGGGGAGTTAAATCTTGTCTCTGATTGCCTGTTACTGCTCAGTCAATAATGTGATTAAACACGTCATCACTTGAGAGCTGCTTTAAAATTCTACACTTGTTTGTGATATCGGGATAAATGAAAATAATTTGTCTATTTTATAATCAGACATCAGTCAGAGGGGGAGGCCACAAAGTCAGTTGGAGGCAAACTTTGAAATTAAGTTGTCCAATTAATGTTTACTGTGTCAACGTGATCAACGTAATTCAAAGTTTAAGAACAGTTGGTCTACAGTTTCAGCAGTATTCTCATCTAAATTAACCAAGGAGGCAACCCGGGTGAGGTGGGACATTCCTTCAGCTTTGGACAGTAGGCCCTTCAAAGAAATCTCTTTAAAGCGAACCGTCATGGCAGGCAAAAAGTATTGAGTATTGCACTCGGGGGATTGACACTTTTTGCCTGCCATGACGGCGACGCGCTTGAGATGCAGCAGCTACTGTGAGTAGTTCAAAAACCTTCTTTTTCATAAACTCTGTGTACACAAACAATGTTCTCAATGCTCATATTCATAAGCAGAGACCCTGGTGATGCTACGAGCAAAGTTTCATGTTGTGTCGAGCCTCCTTAGTGTTCTAAAAATAGCGATTCTGATGCCATTGTATCTCTGCCCCGAGCACTGCCGTTCAAAATTAACGTGCCCGAAAACGCAAATACGGTAAATCTTAAAAGTGCCTCTTTCGTCGTAACTATGCTTTTACACGAAGGTTTGACTCATATTCAATCGCAAATAAAGCCTTGGTTGCTTTTTGTTTCACTTTAAGCCACAAATTGAATGTGGTTTAAATATTAGAGGCTTTATATCCTGTTGATTTTTGGATAATATGATGCCTTAATATGTGATTTATCTGTCTGCAAAGGAAGCTTCCTCACAATTACATTTAAAGCAAATAACTCACATTTTTTAAGATGTAGGCACAAACCTGGAGGTTTGCAAAACATGTTTATTACGCTATCACTGACTGTATCTATGAAGTATTTCTTAAGAATAAGCATGAGTCATCAGCCAGCTGACCTATAAAAAATCCCTTCTAGCAACAGAGATACCCTCTAGATGTCTTGTTTTGATGATGTGACAGCAAGCCTGAGAAACATGTAGTTTCACAGAGCTATTACCATTTGAACATTAACTTCTCATAGCTTTCCAAAAGTTAGCTGATGCTATGCATCTATGTGATCAATGTAATTGATTTACGAGGGTGAGTCGATGTGGAGGATGTAAACAGCACCACTGCCATGCACAAGCACTTGAAGTGGAAGCATCCCCTGGCAGCTGGATTCACATTGGATCCGGTGGTGCAGTGAAATGCCGCAGGTTAGTGCAGCGGTATAGGAGTGTCATTCCACGGTCCATGTATGTGAAAGGTGTTGGGAACTACGCATCAGCATGCTGGTCCTACTGGTCATTGTTTGTCATTGATTGTGTTTTAAACTGGGGAACGAGGTCCAACCGAAGTGAAAGTGAAACTTAACGCTACACAGGAAAATGTCTGTTTTGTTCCCGCTGTATTATTTTACCATGCTAAATAAGATATCCTTCTACTGACCTGTTCCACAGCCTGCAAAAAACAGAGCCATTGGACAAATAAGGTACTTTATCTGCTGGAAGGTAAGTTAATTACAACAATCACAACAACTTGGCTTATCTCTGCCATCAAACACAACACAAGCACCAACAGGCACCTAGTTCAACATTGAGGTCAACGAGACAGAAGAAGTTCTCCCTCCTCTGCAATGAAGGCTCTTGCATTTTTCCTGCTGCACAATCCCTCTCAATTTCAGGCCACAACAACTGCCTTCTCTCTCAGTCTCCTCTGGGTAAGTCCTCCTTAAACTGCTGCTGACCACCATCTTTCAGCCAGGACAATTTTTCAGTCAAATTTACTTGAGCTTTGTTTATTTTGTGTTTTGGAAGTTTTTTGTCAAATGAATAACATTGGTTATCTAGTGTAGGGAGGTGGAGAGACAGTCTATGTAACTGTTGTAGCCAATTTTTATATGTGAATATGTTGTGTTGTGTATGTGTTTGGTGAGTCACGTAAAAAGCAGTGTAGCTTGTTCACTCGCGCACCTGAGGGCATAGACATAACGTTTGTCTTTTAGGTTTACCTACATATTTACACGTTGGTTTCAGTTTAGTCATTCAACACAGTTGGTTTTCTGTAAATAATTTTTCTCCACATAAAATAAACGGTAAAACGCATACGTCATGGCAGACCTCATTTTTCGCACAACGACGCGTTGGAAATTACTTCAAATTCCCTCAAGTGGCAGTTTTGTGGTTAGATTGCCACTACAGTAACCATAAATGTCTGTTGGTTCAACATGATTCTGCACAGCAATTGTTAGCAGTCACACAGGAGATCCATGCCACACACAGTAGCTAGCTAACAGCCAACTGTTTCTCAGCCGCCTTTTTTTGTTACATGGCAGTTGGAGACCAGTCTTAAGGTGCACTGCCGAACTACCACCGACTATGACAAAGCAAGAATAAAAAGAAACAGAACCAATTTGAGAAGCGAGTTGCAGATTCTTCATGAGATATTTTCATAGGTCTATTATGAAAACGATATTGTGGGAGAAAAATATAAGGTCCAGAATATTCTGACCTTATAAGATAGGATGTCATACGTGACGTATATAAATGATAAGGTATAGATTACGGCCGCGGTTCTCAAAGTGTGGGGCGCGCCCCACTGGTGGGGAATAGAGACATGACAGATGGGGCGCGGCTAACGGGAGGAAATTTCACTGAAAACTCCATATTTGTTATGGTAGGAGCGAAAGCTTGACAGACATAGCAACAGTAACTAAGGGGGCGGGGCTTAGTGAAGTGTCAATTGTAGCAGAACAAACTTTCCTGCGGATGGGTAGCAGGCTAGTGTGGACAATAACACAACATAGATAAATTCTTGACACGGACCTCAAAAGTTGTCGAGCCGTGCCAGCTGAAAAACACGGGCCTAGGCTTTCTGGGGTCGCCCCCACCTGCTGAGAACAGACGGCCTTCATCCTACTGGAGTCGGCGCTGCTGTTTTGTCTAGCAATATAGACAGGTGTTTGAAGCAGGTTTGACACAAGGGATGTAACGGTCAGCAGGTCACAGGTCTCTAGTGAGACTGCTAGTGTTATTGTTAGTGCTGGTATGGAGTCCACTAGCCTAGTTAACATGGTTGGTCAGGGACATAGCGCAGACTACCAGACTGATAGCTTAGTTCATAACAGTGAGACTGTCACCTTCCCTCGCCACTTTTTCATTGAATCCTCTAAATGTGTAAATCATAATAATCTAATCTTGATCTCCACCTCTGACAGTGGGGAAATGTCTCAGTAAGCACCTTACACAGTCTTACATTATAAAATACCGAAGCTAATCACTACTGCTTCCCAGCATCACTACCTGCACAGGCAGCCAAAACCTACTACTACTAAAAGGTACCTTGTTCCAATTCCTAAATTATCTACCATAAGCTCCACTGAACAGCCGGTCATTGGAAACTGCTCCAATGAACTTAAAACCATCAAATTTGGCTTGATTAATATTAGATCGCTGTCAACCAAAGCCTTACTGATTAATGATTTGATCACTGAGCATAAGCTGGACATGAAACCTGAAACCTAATACTTTTCTGCCATTAAATGAAGCCTCTCCTCCTGACTATATTGTTGCTCGGGCCTCTTAACAGGGGGGAGGTTTTGCTCTAATCTACAAATCTATCTTCAGTTTAAGCTCCAACTAGGATATTAAATTTAATTCATTTGAGGCTCTGGTTTTAAAACCATTCTCATCAAATAGTAACAGCCTTGTCCAGGGAACAGGTTTTCACCTGGTTGTACTGTACAGACCTCCATGGCCTTACTCCCAATTCCTAGAAGTATTTGGTGAATTTATTGCAGATCTTGTGACTCGCTCAGATAAAATACTAATTATTGGGGATTTCAATATCCACTTGAATAAGCCCTCTGACCCTCTAGGGAAAGCTTTTTTGATACTTCTTGATATTTCCAACTTTATTCATCTTGTCCATGAACCCACTCACTCCAGTGGTAACACTCTGGATTTGATAATTTCCCATGGACTAGATGTGTCAGCCCCGAACGTCGCTTCAGTCTCCTCTGCTATGTTGGACCACTCTCTCATTACATTTGAAGCGTCATTAGCCTGTCCCTATGTCAGTGACACAAATGTTTTTACATTTGTTTCCTGGCTCCTTTTGCAACTGTGACAAAACCAGTGGAAAGCCTCACAAATGAAGTGAACTCAGTACTTGTTTCGCTCCTCGATTCTGTGGCACCGGTCTCTACCAAGACAAGACGACCAAAGAAATCTACTCCCTGATTTACTGACGAAACCCGAGATCTCAAGCAGGCCTGCAGGAAAATGGAACAAGCATCTCTCTATAAAAGCAAGGAATCTCTGTCTGTCTGTCTGTCTGTCTGTGTGTGTGTGTGTGTGTGTGTGTGTTCCTCAAATATCTCTGCGGATCAGGATCAGACTGACCTGAGACTTACAACATGGCTGCTGCGGGTTTCAAGGGTGTTCGACTTCGCATTTGTTTGGACTGCAATGATACCGGTAATAAATTATTTCATAAATGCTTTACAAATTCGCGAGCATTGTCCACCAGAGCCACCACAGTCACGTGCGCACCAGAGCCAATCACTGCAGAGCCCACCGCGACCCCCCACCTTAAGAAACAAGCAGATTTATACCTGCAGCAGCGCGAGCTGGACCGGGATTTTGCTTGCGGTTCGGTCCTGTTCTGTTCTGTGCATCTAAACTGACTGTTGTGGATTAATGAGACTAAAAGACTCCGGACCGAGTCTGTTCGGGTCTGAGGAGATCCGGAGACGCGCGGACAACAAAGTGGAATCGGAATCTGTGGATGTTCGTGTGTAGCTAGCTGCTAGCCGCTAGCCGACACACGCACCAGCACGTCCAAAACCGGACTTAGGATAAATAATGTCCGCCACGCTTTTTCGCAAACATACAACATATGCATCGGAAGAAATGTGGCGACACATGATAGATTTACTTAATTATAGACCCGTGGCCCATATTCTCGCCTCCTCAGTCAAACACACGCCGATGTTAAATCCCCGCTATTAAAGGAAGCGTGCGGTGGAGCGCCTCGCCCCCTCCATTAGCTGCCTCAAGCAACAGATAGCTAACAGGAAGCAGGTCGAATTTGTCTTCAAATTAAAAGCTTTATATTGCTCCTCACTGAAGTTTAGAATGGGGTTCTTGGCGGGGGGCTTTTAATTTGAAAGTTGCGACCGTAAGTAGCTTGCCACTACAACAACAAGCTGACAGCTACAGAGACGCCAGCATCTCCCGGATCTCAGCGGCTTTCCAGTTGCTCATCTTGACGTCCGCGGATGAAGTGATGAATTTCATTGTCTATCCTATCCATCTTCACCGTAACATAACACCACAGCACTACTGTTTTCCCCCACTACGCCTGGCCGTCGCACCATGCCTGTTTAGAAGCACAACATTGAAAAGGGTCCGGTTTGAAACAGTGTCCCGCGGCGCAGTGTTCCGAACGTTGTGTAATCAAATACAGCGGTATGGCGGTATATTGAAAATTCATATCATAACGAAAATATACACCGGTATTCGGTCTGAACCGGTATACCGCCCAGCACTAAGTTACATATAACTTTGTAAATGTTTAAAATGTATGCACATATTTAGCAAACAACTATTTATATTTGCATTATAAGTAATAAAAAATGGTTTGTTAAACATATTTGTGGTTTAAAGTAAAAAAATCTAACTTTTTCTACTCGGATTTTATGGGTTTTTTGTGTGATTTTAGGTCCATTGTGTTCATACAGTATGTCAAAATAAATAAATAACTGTACAGTCACACATGTGAGGTTGTGCTGAAAATAATGACACCAAGTAAATAATTTTTAAGGTGAAATATAATGGCAAAATCAAAAATAGTAAAAAACTGCTAATTATACCCTGGAATTTCGGATTTCACAACAAACCTAAATATCCCTGACGTCTCAACTTAAAACACAGCCTCATTTGGCCATCCATGAAAAAGCTACTTAAACTCCCACTTTTCTATAGGAATACATTTTTCTTACGGGCACTGCACTAGTGGTGTAAATCTAAATTGGACGTTTTTTATCTTGCTTGGCGTGATAGCGTACTAAATTATTAGCTTGCTCTGAATACTGCTAGAACAACATATTTCTACAGCCTAATAAACAATAATAAACACAATCCTAGATTTCTATTAAACACCGTGGCTAAACTTACTCAAAAACCACAGTCGGTGAGCTGTGCACCCTTTAATGCAATAAAATTGATGAGATCAGAATCAAAATGAACTCATCATCTCTGACTTCCTCAATGTTTGTTAAAAAATATCCTGCTCCTGAGGGTTAGGGTTAACCCTGACCCTAACCCTCAAAACCAACTACTTGCATTCCGGCAAAACTGTTTAAAGAACTGTGGCCAGCACTGGGACCTACAATGTTAAATATTGTTAACTCTTCACTCATGACTAGTGTTGTCCCTTCTAGTTTTAAGTCTGCTGTGGTTAAGCCTCTACTTAAGAAACCACACCTCGACTCAGGATCGCTAAATAACTATCGACCAGTATCCAACCTTCCCTTCTTCTCTAAAGTCTTAGAAAGAATCGTGTCCGAACAACTTTCAGGCTACCTACTTAATAATAATCTCCTGGAACCTTTTCAGTCAGCATTCAGAGCCTGTCACTCCACCGAAACTGCCCTTACTAAAGTGGTAAAAGACATTTTACTTACCTTAGAGTCTAACTCTACCTCAGTGCTTATGTTACTAGATCTCAGTGCTGCATTTGATACTATAGATCATGGCATACTGTCAGACCGACGTGAAAGTCAATTTGGCATCTCTGGCCTGGCTCTAGCCTGGCTAAAGTCGTACCTGTCCGAAAGAACACAATGTGTTTCTTACAATGGTACTTCATCAATTTTTACTTATGTGAAGTATGGAGTTCCCCAGGGCTCTGTTCTAGGCCCTTTGCTCTTTTCTTTATACATTTCACCTCTCGGCCAAATTATTCGGAGCTATGGGATACATTTCCACTGCTATGCGGATGACACTCAGCTGTATGTGCCCATAAAAGCTGATGACAAATCTCAAATCAGGAAACTAGAGACCTGCCTATATGCAGTAAAGGAGTGGTTGTCAGAAAACTTCCTGCTCCTAAATTCGGAAAAAACTGAGATGCTGATCATCGCCCCCGCCAGACAGAGACACCATGTTGATCAGGTGACTGTAACTCTCGACAACTGCGTTATTTCTCAAAGTTCAACCGTCAAGAACCTACGTGTTACTTTTGATTCTACACTCTCTTTTGATCAGCACATCAAAGAAATAACCAAGGTCGCCTTCTACCACCTGTGCAATATAGCTAAAATTAGGTCCTTCCTGTCCACCGTGGATGCAGAGATCCTGATTCATGCCTTTGTTTCGTCTAGGCTGGATTACTGCAATGCCTTATTCTCAGGTCTTCCACGTGAGAGCACTAAAACTTCAGATAGTTCAGAATGCTGCAGCCAGAGTCTGAACACATACAAGAAAATTTAATCATATTACACCAATCTTAGCATCTCTACACTGGCTCCCTGTTCATTTAAGATCAGACTTTAAGGTGCTGCTGATGACATACAAAACTGTACACGGCCTTGCCCCGTCATATATGTCAGATCTCATTACACCATATATTCCAACTCGGGCATTACGCTCTCAAAATTTAGGGCTCCTGCTCAGTGGCGTGCGCAGACTTTTTGAAGGGCAGGGGCGAAAAGAAGGGCGCTTAAGCGCGCATTTTGGCTCCCAAGAGGACACTTTAGCGCGCGTTTTGGCTCCCAAGAGGGCACTTTAGCGCGTGTTTAGGCTCCCAAGAGGGCAGTTTATCATGTTTTAACCAACCAAGGGGGCAGTTTAGTGTGTTTTGCTAACCAAGAGGGCACTTTAGCATGCTTTTTTGGCTCTCAGGAGGGCACTTTAGCGCGCGTTTTGGCTCTCAGGAGGACACTTTAGCGCGCGTTTTGGCTCTCAGGAGGGCACTTTAGCGTGCGTTTTGGCTCTCAGGAGGGCACTTTAGCACGCGTTTTTCAACAATTGGGCCACCCGTGCACATCACTGCTCCTGCTGGTTCCCAGGACAAAGAAGAAGTCAGCTGGCTGCAGGGCTTTTTCCTATCAGGGTCCTTTCCTCTGGAATAACCTCCCAGCTGACATTAGACAATTTGGCTCTGTTGACGCCTTCTCAATCTCAACTCAAAACTCACTTCTTCGATTTAGCCTTTTATTAGCCCTTGATATCAAATGTAAGCTTCTTCAGTGGCTAGTAGTCAGTCTCAATGAGTTCCTATAGTACTAGATTTACATTGTGCTGCCGATGAGAAACAATCTGTTTATTCTGATCAATATCGCATTTCTCTAACCTTTGTTTTTGTTTTCTGTTCCCACAAGCTGCAAGCTGTGTCACTCTCTACACTCTCTATAGCTTCCTCCTCCTCCTCCTCCTCCTCCTCCTCTTCTCTCTCCTCCTCCTCTTCTCTCTCCTCCTTCTCTTTCTCCTCCTCCCCTCTTTCTTTCAGGCTCCCTTCTGATGGACCACGGCCCCCTGGGACCATCTACCTTTTCCAGGCTCCTGCTGCCTTGAAAAACTGACGGATCTGGATTGTCACACCCTGGGCTCAGCTGGATCATTGCTCTCCACTGCTTTACTATCTCCTCATATCGCTATTTCTGAAAATCTTGATCCCTCTCTCTGTCTATTACTAATTATCTTGTGTGGCCTGCCCTCTTCCAGGTCACCATGGTGGACAGGAGGTTGTGTGGCTCGGGCACCACTTGGTGATGCCTCATCCAGCTCAGTCGTCTCCTGGATCCACTCACTTTACATATAACTTGTACCAGACTTTCTATTAATGTAACTTGTAAACTGTGATTTGTTGCTCTTTTCTGTACACGCAACATCTATTCCCTGTTAAAAGGGTTTTTTTTCCATCAACATGTGAAGTTTTTCCTCACTGGAATGGAGGGTCTAAGGACAGAGGATGTTGTTCACTGTACAGATTGTAAAGCACATTGAGGCAATGTGATTGTGATTTTGGGCTATATAAATAAAATTGATTTGATTTGATTTGAGAATTGCATGGTAAAAGCTGCATCAGTAAACAGTGAAGCTCAAATGGCTTCATCCAGAGTTGCATACAGAATTGCACAATGCAAAATACCACACACAATTGCTGAGCAGCTCATTCTCCCCGCTGCACTAGACATGGTGTCAGTTATGCTTGACGAGACAAGCGCAGCAAAATTAAAAGCTGTCCCCCTGTCAAACGACACAGTTGCGAGACGTATCTGTGACAAGTGATCTTGAGGAACAACTCATAGAAAAATTACAAGAAAGTCGTTTTGCATTACAAGTGGACGAAGCTACTGACAGCAATAAAGACTGCTTATTCATCTCATACATCCGCTTTGTGAATTGCGAGTCACTGTGCGAGGATTTGCTGTTTTGCAAATACATAAAAAAATCGAGCCACAGCTGATGAGCTGTTTAAGATCATGGACAGTTACCTCAAAGAACACAGCCTTAAATGGGAAAACTGTGTGGGCTTTTGCTCTGATGGCGCACAGACCATGGCAGGGTCAAGAAACGGGCTGCAGGTACTAATAAAGAGGGTTACACCAGATGCGCACTGGAAGTACTGTGTCATTCACAGGGAAGCACTCACGTCAAGGCAGCTCAGCCCTGAACTAAATGAGGTTTTGACAGAAGTTATGAGTGTGGTAAATATTATCAAAACCTGACCACTGAAAGCATGACTGTTCTCCGCACTTTGTGAGGAAATGGGAGCTGATCACACATCTGTGCTGTTCCACAGTGAATCAAGGTGGCTCTCCCAGGGCAAAGTGCTGTCGCGGGTCTTTGAGCTCAGGGCAGAGATTCGGATTTTCTTAGAGGAGGAGCCCATGTATAAGGCTGCAAGCAAGTTCAGCGATGTGTTTGGCAAGCTGAATGAATTAAATCTTCAGCTCCAAGGCAAAGACAAGCACCTACCTCACCTGGCAGACAAAATCAATGCATTCTCCTGAAAGCTTAGGACAGGCGCCTCGATCAACAAAATATAGATGTCTTTGAGAACCTGAGTGAAGTTGAAGCTGATTCTGGAGCCACCACAGTGACCCAATGTAGTAAGCAGCACATCTCTTCCCTGAGAAGACCGTTTCAAAATTACTTCCCGGTCAACAGTGCTCAGTATGACTGGGTTATGGATCCATTCAATGCAGCAGGTTGGTATTTTGACATTTTATTGAATAATATACTCATATATTATACATGCATTTTATTTATGTTGTATGCTACCTCCTAACTTGAATGGATTGTTGTCAAACTGATTTCTTTGTGTTTATTATGCAATGAAAAATTAAAGTAAGCCTATTTATTTATATTCTATCTGCAGCACCTGCTGATTTTAGGTCTGCTGAGGAGGACCAGTTCATTGAAATGACATCTGACTCCACCCTGAGGCTGAGGTTTACAGTTCAGACTCTTTGTGAATTCTGGTTTGGAGTGGAGAGGGAGTATCCACTCATCGGGCAGAGAGCTGTGTGCATTCTCCTTCCCTTTGCCACATCATATCTCTGTGAGATGGGCTTTTCAGCTGTTGCTTCACTGAAAACAAAGTTAGCTTTTTTATTCTCCTCAGCTGAGAAAAATGAAAGGTCAATTTCCGATCCATTGTGGCCAAACTGATGAGACCCAGTATCAATGACTTGCATACAAGACATTCAAGTCTTGGTTCAAGAGAAAAATTGCAACATGTTAGGAAACCATCTTAACCTGCCATGAAGCTCTGTGTGTGTTAGCCTGAAATGACTGACCGAGGGCAGCGCCAAGTCCTTGTCTGAATGGGAAACTAAAAATGTGTTACATCTGCAAGACGTATACACTGTGTGTAGTGTGAGTAGTATCCCATTCTAACAGCACGGGACCATCTAGCAGGAAAGTGGGTGTGAGGGGAAATATAAACATCTGGCCAATCCTACCAATGGTCTCCAGCGGCTGCCCTGTGTGTTTGGCGTAGATGTGATTGATCTGTCTCTTCAGCTTCAGGATCTCCTCCGCCTGAATGGCGATGTCTGTGGCCTGACCCTGGACACACAGCACACTGGTCAATATTCCGACAACTTCGCTTTGCCAACTTTTAGACATCGTAATCACCCCCATGCTTGATTTCAGATCCTCATTAAAAGGAGCTAGGGAGACCAACTTACCCTGGCTCCTCCTGAGGGCTGGTGAACCATTATGCGGGCATTGGGCAGTGAATGCCTCATGCCTGACGTTCCCGCTGCCAGGAGCAAGCTGCCCATACTGGCTGCCTGGCCAACGCACCAGGTGGAGATGGGATTAAGGATGTACTGCATGGTGTCATAAATGGCCAGGCCTGCTGTCACCACACCGCCTTAGGAGAGAGGCAAGATTTAAGCAATGGCATGAATTTACTCATTCTATTTTTTCACAACTCTTTTTAAAACCAGAATCAAAATTAAAGGGAAATTAATAATTACGAGACAAGATTAAATAGATAATAATACTGCAATACTTTGGATTATTATGCAATAATTAAATGGCAATAAGTAAAAGCAAACTGGATATTTACAATAAAATTCAATCTTTAATGTAACAGCTTACATTCAAATGTGTCATGGCAAAAACTAAAAAGGGAAAATAATCTTTAAAGGGCAACTCAATTTCACGCATTTGTTTCTGTCCTTAAGTAGTACTACTACTACCCTTTAAGATTCAAAGATTCCTTTCTGCATTTCACCCCCTTTTGCAGTTACCCTGTTCCATTTAATAAATGGAGTAGCGATAAAGGGAAAATGAAAAAAAAAAAGAAACAACAATAATTGTATATCTAATGTTGATATTACATAAATATGTACATAGTTTATTTTCACTTTCCAATTATTGTCTGTCATAGCAGCCAGTCTCTTATTAGGAAAGAAATTAAAGCAGCAGATCTCCACAGTTGAAAAGCCTTTTTTAAAAACTGGGAAGCAGTTGTTGCACTTTAATCACATCAATCACTGTTGAAAGCACCCCCAGTGTTGGATAAATGGTACATGTCCAGCACACTCGCTTTCCTTGTTTCAATTTGTCTACTGGCCCAAACCTGACAGCCTCAAAAATGTACATTGGCAGCACTTCACTGCCTGTCTTACCAGGGCTGTTGATGTACATGTGGATGGGTTTGTTGTTGCTTTCTGACTGGAGGAAGAGCAGCTGGGCAATAACCAGACTGGCTACAGAGTCATCGATCTGTGAAGAGGAGAAGGGGCAGGGATAAAAATCAATTTTAAAACATTTTCATTAAAAAGGATCTCTCTTCAATGCGCCCCAACACCCAGAAAGATACTTACAGGACCCATTACACAAATAATTCTCTCTCTCAGGAGGCGAGAATAGATGTCATACGCCCTTTCTCCTCTGCCCTGTAAAAAAAAAAAAAAAAGAAAAAAGAAAGACTTGGTTTTAACTGAAGAACACCAACAAAACAAGTTTATCTCCATCTGTGACAAATAAAAAAGCTCCATTTTGTAAGCATATTTTTACATTGGTTTCCCGTTCTCTCTGTTACTGAATCTGTTTTTTTTTTAACATTTATTAAATACCATATTTTCCTGGCGCTCAGGTAGTCGAGTGGTTAGAGCGCATGCCACGTACACAGTGGACCGTGGTTCAAATCCGGCCAGGGGACCTGTACTGATGTACACATCTCTCTCCCCTTTCCTATGTATCCACTTTCAAATAAAGGTGTCTATGCCTCAAAAAAATCTTTAAAAATAATAAATGAATAAATTTAAAAAATACCGTATTTTCGACTTATAGTCAGGTGCGACTTATATATCAAAATATATATAAGGAGTAAAAATTACCGTCTACAGCCGCGAGAGGGCACTCTAGGCTTCCTCAAGAGTGGGCGGAGATGTTCAGAAGCGACACCGAGGATGAAGAATTCAATAGATTCAGTGATGTGGAATGAGATCAACAGCTTGGTGAACTTGCTTACTGGTAATTGGCTTGTTGGACTCTCTGGCTTGTTATGTTGATTTAGCCTATTCAGCCTCCCAGGTATAATAATAATAATAATAATAATAATAATAATAATACATTTAATTTATATAGCGCCTTTCAGGGTACCCAAGGACACTTAACAAGTAAGAGGAGAGCGACAAAGGAGCCAGGCGGTGAATAACCCTGAGGTTGTGGAGGAGGGAGGACCGACAAGAGCAACGATGAACAGCCCACAGAGTATTGAGTATGTCGGTTTGAAAGTTAGCGTTGCTATGCTAACAGCTGATGTTAATATACTGGACACCTATTAAGCCCGTTGTTCTGTGTGCTATTGTGTCGTTGAATAACTTGCCTTTCCAGATTAAATTTGTTCTTGGTCTTCGTTTTTGTGAAATAAATTTATAAATAAATGCGGCTTATAGTCACGTGGAACTTACATATGTTTTTTTTCCTCTTCATGACACATTTTTTGACTGATGCGACTTATACTCCGGAGCGACTTATAGTCCGGAAAATACGATAATCTTTCGGAGACCTTAAACCTGCTAAAGTTAATTGTTTTTAGTTATATTATGATCTATGACTATTCCCATGCGAGTGGAGACTTTAAAACTTTGAAAACTATCCTTGTTCGTGCATTCAGGTACGCTCTGACTTCTACAGCCTTTGTTATGTAAGAGGTGACTACAACTATTGTGATTAAACTAATCACTGATGGATTGGCTATTAGCACCACATTTGTCACCTAAAATCTTACAGTGCACATTGGTAGTTTGTTTTATTTCTGCTCCATCTTTGGTGCTATGACAGCTGCCACATCCCGCCTGCACACGTATTTATTGTGTACAGTATGTACAATATCATAATTATGATATAATTCCATTGGGTACACCTGAAGAGGCAGGACGTTGGCTCGCTATAGAGAAGTCATAAATAGTGCAACATTAAGGAACATGGCAGCTCTGAAGGCAACTCGGCAGTTGAAATCTCACTCACCGTCTGTTCCACAACTATGGGTATGAGAGGACTCCTCCATACAGGACCCTGGTGGATGGACCTACTGCGTTTCACTGTCAAGCCTCCAATCTGTAACACCCTCTGACAGACATACAGAAAGACACAATGGTTAACTACATTTTTTTTTTTTTTGGTTAAACATTATTCGTACATTAACTTCATACACAAATAATTTAGAAATGTCATGTATGTATAGTCAGAATCATGCATCTTTCACTTTGGTGCTCATTTACATTACTCATTCTCTGCCATCTTCACTGGGTTTCTGTCCATTCACCTTAACAAAACATGCATTTGTCAGATATCAGATGTCCCCTATGAAGACATTATGGAGTGAGGTTGTGTTACTATCAGTTTTAGGTGAATCTGCTCTAGACGTATGACAATATGCCCAACAAATGAGTTGAACGCAACACATTATTTCAGAATATTTTTCTATATGTTTAATTAATACGTTTAATTTCCACAGTTAAACTGTGACAATGGAACGTCAGCTGACACTTCTGTGACGTTAACTGGGCAACAGGCTTCACTGTCACGTTACATCACCAGAGACTAACCGCGAGTTCTTTTATTGTCAAGACCGGAGGAATTATTTCAGTCTTCTGTTTATAAAGAGGAACCCCACATGTCTTTGGAGCAGACAGCATGTCCGTCAGGTTACAGTGTGGAGCTGACGGGTTTAGAGGTGATGCTATAAGGCAACGTTACACAAGCTGTTAGCTAACCCGCTAAACAAGACGGACATACAGACAGATTGACTGACAGACAGGCAGGTAGGCAGACAGGACCCACCGCAGTGAGCTGCTGCAGCCTCACTGACAGACAGACGACAACGCGTCTTATACTCACTCGTAACAGCATTCTGAAGTCGTTCAGGTTCTCTGTGAGGTGACAGGTGACCGTCCAGATACACCGGAATCACTTCCAGCGTGACCTTCGAACCGCTTTCTTCTTTGTATGAGAATTAAAAGGCACATCGCATCTCACTCACCTCACCTCACCAGCTCCCCCTGTAGGGCTGGTGTCGGTGCGGAACCAGGTCTTCACCGCAGATTATCAGTGTCTGAATGACTTAGACGAAGTCACGTCAAGTCAAGTCTCATGTCCTTATGGTTTACATTTTTTAAATATTATCTTTACATGACTTATTTGTGTTGTTTTTGTCTTGTTACGCAATGCAGACATATACACTAACTGCTGTATGCATATGTTAATGTAGGCTATATGGTTGTACTGTTTCATATGCAAGCTACAGCTGCATGCGTGTCAGTGTGTGTGTGTGTGTGTGTGCGAGTGCATCCGTGCAAGTGCTTGTGTGTGTGTGTCTGCCAGGTCTACCCAAAATATGAAAAGAAAGGAAGAGCTCTTTAAGATTCAACTTATTTTATCAAATAATTGGAATTTACATTTACATTTACATTTAGCAGACGCATTTATCCAAAGCGACTTGCAATAAGTACATTTGTCACAAGAGAGATCACCATCGATGGAGCAAAACGAAATATAGAAACTTTTGTCAAGCCCTCATCTGAGGATCGTTACTGCCAGGGGCGTCGCTAGGAGTGCAAAACATCAGCGTTGCCTCAGTTACCTTGAAAAAGTAACTGACCACTGATTACTCCTTTAAACTCCTTTGAAGCTTGATAGTGCTTTGTTGTCAGCACAGAGTGTACAGCGAACCTTAAGTTTCTCATCTTTAGCTGTCAGGAACCAAAAATAATGACTGTATTTCCAGCTAGAAAATCCCTCCCTCCATTGTTGTCTGTGTTTGTGTGGCTTCATGGTGTTACACGTGAGTTGTCCTCGTGCTGAAAATGTGACTTGTCGCAAACGTGACATCACTCCCCGAGACAAGAAGAAAGCAAAAATATATATTTTTACAGAGGAAAATCACAAAAATAATAGTAACGCACAGTGACTTGAATAAATAACTTTAATCTGATTACTGGTTTGGAAATATTAACGTGTTAGATTACTCATTACTGAAAAAAAGTGGTCAGATACTGGCATCGGTGCCCGCAGAGTATTTTTTTAATGAGGGTCCAGGGATTTTTCCCCCGGGAAATTTTGAAAATATGGCTGTTAAAGATGCAATTTCAACGTAGTTTGAGAAAGAAAGGAAGGCCAATCGTTGGGGTCCTCATCGTCATATTTTAATCACAAATAAAGCTAATTCTCCCTCACTAGGCCTACTGAGTAATGTTTATGTTAAAAAGATATTATAGCCTGTGCTGTGTGCATAGGCTATTAAAGCAAGTAGAACATTCCCTATCATAATTTCTTGGCTTCATTGTCTATCTGCATTAGGCCTGCAGGAGGCTTTGCATATATACGGCCGATGGCCGGTGAATGTACTTGTTAAGTTATTTATTATATAGTTGTATTATATAGCCTGGTTGGCACCATGGGCAAAGAAAAACGGGAGTTCCCCGCTCCTTGAAACAGCAAGCGGAGCTGTTCAACACAAACGTGCTGAAATGATGTGACTCTGACTGTGTACCAGGGAAGCCGAGGAAGAATATCTGTATCCTGAGCACCGTGCACACAAGTGTGGGCACATTTAGTGGGGCGGAGGCAAAACCAGAGTCTGTGATGTACTATAACAACACCAGTACGGCATGGACGTCCTGGACCAGATGGCGAGGGCATTCTCCGTCAAAGGTGTTACACGAAGATGGCCAGTGGCGGTCTTCTATAACCAGCACGTTACTTTAAAAAAGTAATTAGTTATAGTTACTAGTTACTTCTTAATAATTATACATATAAGAAAGAAAGAGAACAAAACAAAAAACTATATATATATATATATATATATATATATGTATACACACACATTATATATATAAATATCTATATATATATATAGATATATATATATATAAACACATATATAGATAAATAACAATAATTATACATATAAGCACATAAGCACATGAACACACTCCAACCATTAGACAAATTGGGTCATTACTATGTACAACTGGCAGAGACAAATCATAACTATAATAATATAATAATATAAATAAATAAACATTTACACACCTGCACATTTTATAGTCCCTTGACCCTCCCCAACCCCCTCGCACAGATCTTTCTCTAATTTTCAAACCATGCTGGATATTTCAAATAAATACATAAGAATGTTGAATAATAATAATAAAAGGTTAAATCATAGCTCGAGCTACCTCGAGTGCCTCCTTCCTTGCATTGAGCACCCTGTGACCTGCTCCATTCATCTTGGCAACAGAGAGCTCCAGGGACAACAACTCTAATAAAGAGTAAGTCCATTGAAGCATAGAAAGTGAATGCGGTGGTTGCCACCTAACCGCTAACATCTTTTTAGCCACTGTACATGCAGAAAGCCACAGCAGCCTTTGCATATGGTTAAGGTTTTGCCCAGAATCATCATTTAAGAGCATACATTTTGGAGAGAGGTCAATCTCTAAGCCGAGTGCATTGTAGAGATATTTTACTATTTGTTGCAAAAATTTTTAACTGATGGACACCCCCACATGATATGCAAGAAAGTCCCTATTTGATTCAAGTCACATAGATTACAATTTGGAGAAGGAGATAACTTAATAATGAAACGCCGTTTTGGTGTTAAATAAGTGCGATATAGGAAGTTGAGATTGGTTAACTTATTATTTAGTTTTTGTGAGGAATAAGCATAATTCCTCCAAACTCTATGCCAGTCTATAGATGATTCAGGGGAGTCCTTATTCCACACATTTGTTATCGCTAAAGGGGTCTGCATATGTTCCAACAAACTATTATAAATTACAGAAACGTGTCCTTTAGGTAGCCCTGATATTTTTCTTAAATAATTCCATTATTGGATGATTAAGAGGTTTCCTATCAGTCAAAATACCTGCTGCTCTTAAGGCAGAACGTAATTGTAAATATAAGAAGAAGGAATTTGATGACAGTTTAAATGTTTCACTCAAATCCTGAACATCCTAACCCATCGTCATTCATAATGTCTCCTAAACTGTGGATTCCTGCTTTAGACCACTGAGGTGAGATGAAGTGCTCCCCACCAGACTTAAGAAGGCTGTTATGAAATACTGGAGTACTTGCATGCCATTAAGATGTCCAATTGTATATTCTTTCTATTTCCCTGAAATTTTGAATTGCACTGGCTATTACTGAACCATACTCCAGTTTGCATTTATTGACAGAGAGACCTGTTAACAAACAATCATTTAAAGAAGCAGGTGCCACCAGATTCTTCTCAATGTTAAGCCATGGAGGTGAAATCTTCTCACTAAACCAATTTAACAAAGGACGAATAGTAAGGGTGTGGAAGTAAAGTAAATACATTTGTAAATACATGTAAATACTAGGGCCGGGACTTTAACGCGTTAATTACGATTAATTAATTACACAAAAATTAACGCGTTAAAAAAATTAACGCATTTTAATCGCACTTATTTTTGCACCGCGGAACGTTTCTCACTGGAAGAGTTTCAGGGGTACCGATTATACTGGAGCACCAACTAATGTTCATGACTTCAGACAACAACAATGAACGAAGAAGCAGATGAGACTGCTTTGGTTGGCCCCGTGGATGGGAAATTTTGTTTTCAAAAGCGGACGGATGGCAGCGTAGATAAGAGCATGCTATTGCTGGACTTTATGGCAAAAATTGCACTGGTCGGGGCAGCGTTTAGCTCAGTGGGTAGAGCGCGCATCCCATGTGCCGAGGCTCTGCAGCGGACCCAGGTTTGACTCCCGGCCTGGGTCCGTTTGCTGCGTGTCACTCCCCCTCTCTCTCTCCCTGTTTCCTGTCATATCTTCAGCTGTTCTGTCAATAAAGCCATAAAAGGCCAAAAAAATATAAAAAAAATTGCACTGGTCTGTTGGTCTTGAAAAAACAAAAACAATGCTTTGTTGCTTAAGCTTCTGTATTCAGTCATTATTCAATGGTATACTAAAATCCATGTGAAAAAATTGCTTCTCACTGTTCTCAGGTCAAATATTTATGTGCGATTAAAATGCGATTAATTTCGATTAATTAATTACAAAGCCTCAGATTAATTCGATAAATTTTTTTAATCGAGTCCCGGCCCTAGTAAATACATTTACTCCTAAGTATTTAAAGTGAGATACTACTGGGATATTGAAATCTGTACATTCCTCCTTGCTCGCAGAGTTCAATGGTACTTATAGCCGGAGACATAACTAAACTGTTCAAATATATTAAGGATGTTTGGAAGAGAGTACTTAATATCAGGAAAAATAAAAGAACGTCATCAGCAAATAAGGATATATGATGCAGAGTGGATTTTATTTTTATTGGTGTAATGTTTGGAGATAACCTAATAGACTGTGCCAAAGGCTCCAATGATAATATAAACAACATTGATGAAATCGGATCTCCCTGCCGACTGCTCCTGCTTAATTTAAAGGGAGGAGAATGTATATTACCTGTAACTACACTAGCAATTAGTTGGGTCCTTATTTTTTTTGAAAGAAGTATTATTAAAGCCGTGTTTACATCTCTTCCAAAACATCCTTTTTGAATAGCTGTGTTAAACATCTCCAGTAATGGTGGTCCTAAAATGCTCCAAAATTTTAAATAGACCTCAGGATGTATGCCATAAATTCCAGGGGACCTACCTTTATTCATTTTTGCTAAGGACTGTTTAAGTTCATCAAGCGATAAAGGGGCCCCTATTGAAGCTTCTTCTTCTGATAATGAAGTTAGCTTTAATTTCTGAAGATAGTTGTCCTTCTCTAATGCTGATGAAATGTTATCTGAAGTGTACAACTTTTTATAGAAGTTAGAGAATCTTTGATTAATCAAATCAGATATCATAGAGCCAGTTTCTGATGCAATGATTGCTATATTTGTAAACTGATCATTTGTTTTTATTTTATTGGCTAAAAGCAGACTGGGACGATTACCATAAAAAAAGTGATTCATTCTATTTTTATGTATAACAAACTCAGCTCTCTGTGGTAGTATTAAGTTAAGTTCTACTTTTATTTTAGTTAATGACTTGGCTGTTTGCTCAGAAAAATGCATTTGTTGAGATTGTTCTAAATCAGTCATTGAGGCCTCCAATTCCCCAATTCTCTTAAGCTGGGCTTTATGGAGTCTAGAAGAATATTAACTGGCATAATTCCTTATGAAGCCTTTTATTGAGTCCCAAAGATATCTAGCATCATCCACAGAGTGACGATTCATCTCCAAAAATTCTGCTAGTTTCAGTTCAAATTGTTCACAGAAATCTTGATTTTGCAAGAAAGTTAGATCAAAACGCCACCTAGTGGCTCTTTTTAACAAGTTTGAGATCATTAATTGACATACATATGCATGGTGGTCTGTTAGGGTCATATGCTTTATTTCTATATTTTGAACCAAAGAGATAAGGGGAGTAGACATAAAAATAAAGTCTATCCTTGTAAAAGTTTTATGCCTATTCGAAAAGAAAGTATACTCCTTAGCAGTGGGATGGTGTAGCCTCCACATCCATAAGATTAAAGTCAGAGAGTAAATGCTGTAATGCTTTGGTTGCTTGTACACAGTGTTGGGGAGTAACGAATTACATGTAACGACGTTACGTAATTTAATTACAAAATGTACGTAATTGTAATCTGTTACATTACTGGGAGAAAATATGTAATTAAATTACAGTTGCTTTTGGAAATTTCAATGATTACAACTTAAGTTACATTTGAAAAATCGCCGCAAAAGCTCGGATTTATCAAATAGTTTTTCGCCCCCCTGGATTCATGTTTGTTTTTAGTTATTTTCATATCAACATCCTCCTGCCAAAACTGACGCTTGTGATTGGCTCTCTCTGGTCATGTGCCATTCGACTCAACCGACAAACCATACGGCGGCAGTCAGACTCAGCAGCAACAGTGTCAGCGGCGCACAAGATGTTCATGGGCTGGAAATACAAAAAACACTTCATACAGACAGAAGCCAGGCTTCCTTGTATTACAAAGGTGGCTCTCTTTTAACCCGGCTAGATCACCATGGTAACTTATGCTTAGCTCATAACCTGGCCCCGACCAGGTTCTGTTCAGAGTTTAATCATAAAATCGGCTATAAAAGCGCCGCTGTTTCACTATTTAACTCATTTACAGCTGGCGTCACCTTTACTTTGAAAGTCCAGTCGAGCTGGATCAGAACGGAGCATTTGTACGGAGGGAGAGATCGCGCTGATCCGCTGCTGTTTACTTTCTCTCTGAGCGTCTCCGCCTACAGATGTTCAGCTGAGGGGATACACTGCTCAGCTGTTGATCCGACTCGCGTCAGGAGGTCATTTATTAGGCTATAGCCTATTTACTTTTATATACAGTCAGTCACCACTGAAAGAAGTTGTGCGCTCGCAGCAGGACAGATAATTTAACTTAATGTGGCCATGAATAAATTAATTGTTTCGCCTGTTATGTGTTGCCCAAACGCAAATCTTGAGTAGGTCTACTCTGTTTTCTCACATTTAAAAAGGTCTTTGTACAGAGACAACATGAGATTTGCTTGTAGCTACAGCACCTAAAAAACCCACTGTAACCTATTTTCATACGCTCACCCAGCCTCGCTTTCAATAAAACACACACTGGCATTTTATAATTGCGATCAGTGAAATATATGAAAACAATATAAAACACAGTATAACACAACAGTTGTTGTTGCTCTAAAGCTTCATATTTAAAAGCAGCTCAATGTAGAGCTGTCAGAAATTAAAATCAGCCTCCTCTTGTCATATTTGCAGCACCACTGTTGCTTCAGGCTGTGATCAGGCTTTTTTGTATCGCTCATACTCTCTCCATTAAAACAACCTGCTCCTCTTGGCTGAAATCAGCCAGTTGTCGCTCCATTTAGTGAGGAAGTGAGCCTCCTTCGCAGTACAGGCCTAAGGTCAGACTCATAATATATGGTTAAACCTTTGAACTGAAAGGTTTATCACACTATAGGTCTTAAAATGTCAAAATGGTTAGCAGTTGAGAGATTTCATTCAAAATAAAGAAAAGTCATCATAATGTAACCAAATGTAATTAGTTACATTACTTTGAGAAAGTAATTGAAATAGTTACACTACTATTACATTTTCAACAGGGTAACTTGTAATTGTAACCAACTACATTTCCAAAGTAATCTTCCCAACACTGCTTGTACATTAGAGTCAGATTTACTTGATTTATCCAATTTGTGATCCAATATGGCATTCATGTCAGAGCCAATAAAAGTCAGAAAGTTCAGCCAATATACTATTCAGTTGAGTAAAAAAAAACATTATCATATGAATTAGGGGCATATATGTTGATAAATGCCAGTTTCCTTTCATTGTAAATACATTTAACAAAAGCAACTCTACCATCTTCATCACCTCCCTTGTCAATGATGGTAATTCGTAGTGCTTTACGAATTAGTATTATGACCCCTTTTGTTTTATTTAAAGCAGAAGAGGAAGCACATACTTTATAGTGAATAGAATAGTCTTTATTATCATTGTACAGGAGAGTACAATGAAATTGAGGGTGCTCCCGCAGCAACACATACAAAAAAGCAACACATAGAACAAATAGTAATATAAATATAAATAAATTATATATATAGCCCTTTAAGGTGCTAAAGGGAGGTAGGAGGAGGTAGATTGGGTTTGTTCTTGTCGGGGGGGGGGTTGTGAGTGTATCCGTTCACATTTGTATTTCGTATGGCCCAGGGGAAGAAGCTGTTCGTCAGCCTGCTGGTATGGGACTTTGTTGACCTGTAGCGTCTCCCAGAGGGCAACAGATCAAACAGGGGGTAGGCAGGGTGTGAGGGGTCTCCTGTGATGGCCTTGCTTCTCCTGAGGCAGCACGATGTGGCAATGTATTCCAGGCTGGTCAGAGGGCTGCCGATGATCTTTTGGGCAGTGTTTATGACCCCTCTGCACCGCCTTCCTGTCCTCGGCTGTTGAGCCTGCGTACCACACACCCAGACAGTACGTCAGTACGCTCTCCACAGAGGAGTGATAGAAGGCCAGCAGCAGCTTAGTGTCCAGTTTGTTTTTCCTGAGGACACGCAGGAAGTGTAGTCGCTGCTGAGCCTTCTTAACCAGGGCCCTGATGTTGTAGGTCCAGGAGTGATCTGTGGAGATGTGGGTGCCCAGAAACCTGACGGTGGTAACAGTCTCCACCTGTTCTCCATTTATGAGGAGGGGGGTGTGGTCATGTCTGTTCTTCCTGAAGTCCATGATGAGTTCTTTGCCTTTTGGATATTCAGGGTCAGGTTGTTGTCTGAGCACCATAGCGACAGTTCCTCCACCTCGGCCCTGTACGCTGTCTCGTCCTCGCCTCGGATGAGTCCAACCACTGTGGTGTCATCCGCATATTTAATAATGCGGTTGGTTGGGTGAGTTGGAGAGCAGTCGTAGGTGTACAGGGCGTACAGAAGAGGGCTCAGAACGCAGCCTTGAGGGGAACCAGTGCTGAGTGTGAGTGCAATGGAGTGGTGGGGGCCGAGTCTCACAGACTGTGGGCGACTTGACAGGAAGTTTCTAATCCAATTGCAGGTGGGGAGGGGGATCTGTAGTTCCAGCAGTTTGGTGATGAGAATGTCTGGAATGATGGTGTTAAATGCTGAGCTGTAGTCCACGAAGAGCATCCTCACATAGCTCTTCTTGTTCTCCAGGTGGCTCAGCGCTGTATGGAGTGTGAGGGCGATGGCGTCCTCTGTAGAATGGTTGGCCCTGTAGGCAAACTGGTGGGGGTCGAGGGAGGGAGGGAGACAGTCTCTGATGTGCTGGGAAACTGAACGCTCCAAGCACTTCATGATTACAGATGTCAGAGCGATAGGTCTGTAATCATTCAGGCTGTCTATAGCAGGTTTTTTTTGGGATGGGGACGATGATAGAGGCCTTCAGACATGTGGGGATGGTGGCATGTGTCAGGGAGAGGTTGAAGATTTTGGTGAGGATCCCTGCCAGTTGGTCTGCATATGCTTTAATCACCGCCCCTGGGATACCGTCAGGACCAGCAGCTTTCCTGGGGTTCACTGCTCTTAAGTTTTTTCTCACCTCGTGCTCCTGGAGAGAGAGAGGTGGGGTGCTGGAACCAGGGGGAGGCAGTGACTGCAGGTGTGTGGTGGTGGTCTCAAACCGGGCAAAGAAGCTGTTTAGCTCCTCTGCCAGTGTGCTGCTGCTGTTGGAGGATGTGGGAGGGGGGTTGCCTTTGTAGTTGGTTAGGGCCTAGATGCCCCTCCACATCTGACGCAGGTTATTGTCCGTCAGGTATCTTTCTATTTTGTTCTTGTAGGAGACCTTGGCCTGTTTGATGCCCCTCCTCAGGTCAGCTCTGGCAGTGTTGTAGAGAGCTCTGTCTCCCGTCCTGAAGGCCGAGTTACGAGCTCTGATCGGGGTCTGGACTTCCTTTGTCATCCAGGGCTTTCTGTTTGGAAAGATTCGGATGCGTCTATCCTCGGTGACGTTATCTACACAGCACCTGACGTAGAAGAGGACAGGCTCGGTGTGTGTGTCCAGGTCCTGATCTTCGAAAATGTTCCAGTCTGTGCAGGCAAAGCAGTCCTGCAGCGAGTGGAGAGCATTTTCAGGCCAGACTTTGATGGTCTGGGTGGCTGGTTTTGTTTGCCTTCTGAGGGGGGTGTAGGCAGGGAAGAGGAACAGAGAGAGGTGGTCTGATTGTCCGAGGTGGACATCAAGCATGCCTACAGAGCAACCCCCCAAAACTCACCAAACTTGGAATATAAGTCACACCTGGCGAAAAATTTTATAATCTATTGTCGTCCTGAATTTTCACCACTAGGTGGCGCTGTTATTAAGGAAAGCGCGTTTTGGCTAATAACTCCCATAAACTTTGTCGCACATTCAAAAACCTTACATCCACGCGTTCAGTGGATTGTGCTGAATCTCGTGGTATAGGCCACGCCCATTTCCGCCTACCGTTTTTTTTCGCTACGTCGCAAAATGTCGAAAACCTACTTTTTCGAACTCCTCCCAGGCGATTTCACCGATATGCACGAAACTTGGCACACAGCATCTGTGGACCCTCCTGACAAAAAGTTATTAAAGGATTCTAATTAAAATAAATACTTTTGAAGTTATTAAATAACAAATTCCTGCAGATTTGGCTCAAAACAGGAAGTGTTGCATATCTCCACATTGGTGTGGTCTAATGACATGAAACTCAGGATACTACTTCCCCATGAGCCCCTGAGGCCCTGTGCAAAATTTTAGGCGATGACCCCAAGGTGGCGCTCTTTAAATTGATGTATTTTATATCTCCACAACGGTACATCGGAATAAGACGAAACTTGGTACATTTATTGTCAGTGCCCTCCTGAGGACATCTGACAAAGGGTTTACCGATCCACCACTAGTTGGCGCTCTGGCGTCACTTTAATTGCATAATTGGCCCTGTGCCCACCCCATAACACTTATGGAAATGAAATTCATAGAGGTGCTATAGAATGGCCCCTGTGACTCACTCACCGAAAATGACCACCAGGTGGCGCTATTTTCAATTTAAAAGCGTTTTTGGCTCTTAACTCCCACTTAATATGTAGCATTTTATTAAACCTCATGCCGATGTGTTCCCTCCATTCAGATGAATTGTTTGGTGTAGGCCACGCCCGCTTTTGCAGTAACTTTCCATTCGCAAATTCGCGACAAATGAAAAACGTACTTTTTCGAACTCCTCCTAGAGAATTTGACCAATTTGCACCAAACTTTGCATGTAGCATCTGTAGACAATCCTGACAAAAAGTTATCAAAAGAATTTTGATAGTCCATAAACTGCCCGAAAAATAAAATGACAAATTCCTGCATATTGTGTTGAAAACAGACAATCTTGCATATCTTTACAAAATACTGTCTGATTATCACATGAATACTCTTCATTGTGTGGTATGGCATGATGAGGCTTTGTGTAAAATTTGGTGCATATCGGCCAATAGATGGCGCTCTGGTCGCAGTCTAATCAGTGTCAATGGGATCTTCAAGTCCTCTTCAAAACTCATTGACCTTCATCCTTTTCTTGTCCCTCATAGACACTCCATTGCAACTTTAAGAGAGTCAGAAGACCTCAAACTATTGGGCATGTAATCAGTTTTTGAAAATCTTTTACGGTTTTCAAATCATCACAGTTTTAGTTTTAAGGATTTTTAGGCCGTCTTCTGATTTTATAATGGGTGTGTATTGGGTGAGCTAGAGTGCGTGACATCATAGCTACAGTGGAGAGCAGATGGAAGAACTGGAGAAAAAGTTCTCTTCAGCTTGATTTGGATCCCACGTCTTTTACTTCACATAGACAATGTATACAGGGAAATGTAGGAAATCTCGTTGGCTTTCAGCTGATAGTCTTATTTCAGATGTAGGACTTACACTTTTGGCTGTTTGTGGTTTGTGACACTGCTGCAGGGTGACAAATTCAAACAATACAAAAGTCAGTTCCCTGAAACAGTACTGAACACCACCATGGAGGCTTACCCACTGCTTAACAAGAACAAGCTGAAAACTGAACTGTCTCACATCTACAGCAATGATGAGTTCAAAAACCGTAGTGGAGCTGTGGCTCTGTACCAGCTGGTCACAGAAAAGGAAAAGGAAACCTTTTCAGAGACTGTGGCTCTCCTAAACATCCTCATCACAACTTCTATGACTATAGCTGGATCTGAGCGGTGCTTCTCAACACTGAAGAGAATCAAGACCTTCCTCAGGAAGATAATATCTTCTTCATGCAGTTGCCATGCTCTGTATGGAGAAGAAACTTATCAAAGACATCCACAACTTAAACCACAAAGTCACTGAGAAATTTGCATCTTTCAAGAAGAAAAGTGCTAAATGTATGTATAAAAAGTACAACTGAAAACACCTGAACAGTTTCTTCACAGGTTTAATATGTTACTACCAATTGTCAACATTGTTCTGCTTATAAGGCAGCGGAGCAAAACAACCCACCTTTTCTCCTGTATTCTTTTCAGTTTCATGAAACCTTAAGAACCATATAACATTGGAAGTTTAATGTGCAGTGCTGTTGTTTTCATCTGACCACTACATGTCAATACAATGTTTGTAACAGTATTCATTTTACTTGATCTGTAAGTTTTAAAAAGATAATATTACTAATGATAAATGTTTGGAGATTTGTTTTGACATTTTATGTGATATATAGATATAATCATAATACATATCTTTATAGTAATAATGGAGTTTGGGAGGCGTTTTCCCATTTCTTCTTGTGTGGACATTTCCTACTTTGCCTCTGCTAGTGCTCCAGCATATGTGCAGCCACAGAAACTGTAAGATAGCTCTACAGGTAAAGGTCCAACAGCTCCCTCTACTGGTGCAAAGAGTCAGGACATGCTCAGTCACACTAAAATGCAGCAGACCAGTCAGTGAGCAGACCGTGTGGAGCTGCATGGACTTTCTGTGGGTTTCCCTAATGATGTGTGCATTCTTGAGGAAATGTACGTGGTTTCTGCTTGTAGTTATGGATAATTTGATCACTATTGCAGTTTACACATAGCCTGTGTCTCAGTAGTAGTTAGCTGCACTTTGCTTGCACTGCAGCTACATTTGGATTGTGAGGACTTAATGATGAATATTTCGTTTTTAATGCCGATTTTTCAACTCAGTCTGTTTCTTGGGATTGTGACCATGCTCCTTACAGTTTAAAGGTCGAAATATGTACTGTGGTTAACAGTCAGTATATAAAGCTATCATGCTGTTTAGCCGTCTATAGGGTCGAACACTGTACTCGTGAAACCCCCCCTTGAGCTGCAATTTCATCCTCTTCTTCAGATTTCATCATGCAGCAGGTGACATCTCACATCCCATCAGTTAATCAGTTCTTCTCTGACCTGGCATCGACTCAGTCTTTGTCCGGGCAATCATGCAGCAGTTCACACAGTTTTTCTGACTTCAGCGTACATCATTTCAGACCGGCAATAGCAGTCCATCGAATTATGAAGCAACGACTTCCTCAGCGGAAGGTGTTGCTCGAGCTTCCCCCGACGGCAGCAAGCCCCGACGGCAGCATGCATCGACGGCAGCAAGCCCCGACGGCAGCAAGCCCCGACGGCAGCATGCATCGACGGCAGCACGCCACGACGCGCGCGGACTGCGAGGGCCCGTTCAACGCTGCTTGCAGCTTTAATTAGGGCCCGAGCAGGGAACCTGCAAGGACCCTATTGTTTTTGAAATGATTTTTATTATTATTATTATTATTATTATTATTTTTCTTCTCACAAAAGGATCGCATTTTTCACTGCCTGAACATACCCCAAAACTCACCAAACTTGGAATATAAGTCACACCTGGCGAAAAATTTTATAATCTATTGTCGTCCTGAATTTCCACCACTAGGTGGCGCTGTTATTAAGGAAAGCGCGTTTTGGCTAATAACTCCCATATACTTTGTCGCACATTCGAAAACCTTACATCGACGTGTTCAGTGGATTGTGCTGAATCTCGTGGTATAGGCCACGCCCATTTCCGCCTACCGTTTTTTTTCGCTACATAGCAAAATGTCGAAAACCTACTTTTTCGAACTCCTCCCAGGCAATTTCACCGATTTGCACGAAACTTGGCACACAGCATCTCTGGACCCTCCTGACAAAAAGTTATTAAAGGAATTTTTATAGGCCACACAATACTCAAGTTATTAAATAACTACTTCCTGCAGATTTGGTTACAAACAGGAAGTGTTGCATATCTCCACATTGGTGTGGTCTAATGACATGGAACTCAGGATACTACTTCCCCATGAGCCCCTGAGGCCCTATGCTAAATTTTAGGCGATGACCACAAGGTGGCGCTCTTTAAATTGATGTATTTTATATCTCCACAACGGTGCATCGGAATATGACGAAACTTGGTACATTTATTGTCAGTCCCCTCCTGAGGACATCTGATAAAGGGTTTACCGATCCACCACTAGGTGGCGCTCTGGCGTCACTTTAATTGTATAATTGGCCCTGTGCCCACACCATAACACTTATGGAAATGAAATTCATAGAGGTGCTATAGAATGGCCCCTGTGACTCACTCACCGAAAATGACCACCAGGTGGCGCTATTTTCAATCCAAAAGCGTTTTTGGCTCATAACTCCCACTTAATATGTTGCACATTATTAATCCTCATATTTGTGTATTCCTTGAATTTAGCTGAATTGTTTGGTGTAAGCCACGCCCACTTTTGCAGTAACTTTCCGTTCGCGAAATCGCGACAAATGAAAAACGTACTTTTTCGAACTCCTCCTAGAGAATTTGACCAATTTGCACCAAACTTTGCATGTAGCATCTGTAGACCCTCCTGACAAAAACTTATCAAAAGAATTTTGATAGTCCATAAACTGCCCGAAAAATAAAATGACAAATTCCTGCATATTGTGTTGAAAACAGACAATCTTGCATATCTTTACAAAATACTGTCTGATTATCACATAAATACTTTTCATTGTGTGGTATGGCATGATGAGGCTTTGTGTAAAATTTGGTGCAAATCGGCCCTTAGATGGCGCTCTGGTCGCAGTCTAATCATTTTGAATGGAAAGTAAATGGGGAAATCTTCAAGTCCTCTTCAAAACTCATCGACCTTCAACCTCTCCTTATCCCTCATACTTTGAGCTAGACACACCATTCTAACTTTTAAAGAGTCAGAAGACCTCAAATTATTGGGCATGTATTCAGTTTTTAAAGCACACGTTAGCCACACCTGGCCTGCTATCATCATCAACAGCGTCAGCAACAGAGTTTTGTCCAGTGTTAGTTGTGTAGAAGCGTGTGCCTTTTAGAGATGCTTCATTAGATCAGAGTTGCTTACAATGGACGTGGACAAATTAGATTAAAACAGTGTCTGTACTTCCACTTTGTAAACATCAACTTTCCCTCCGGACTCGCCATAGCCGCAGTTCCCCTCTACTAGTTTGAGTGTGTGAGGCTGGTGTGTGTGTGTGTGGCTTGTTTGGACACCGAACATTGCCACTGATTGGCTTAAGAACTCTCACTCAATGTTAGGGAGCCAATCATCATCACTTATGCGGTTGTCTCGCTCCTCCCTCCTCCCTCACCGGAGGAAAAAAAAATTCAGACCATCGACTCAGTCTTTGTCTGGGGAATTATGCAGCAGTTCACACAATTTTTCTGACTTCAGCGTACATTATTCACACCGACAATAGCAGGCCACCGAATTATAAAGCAACGACTTCGTCAGCGGAAGGTGTTGCTCGAGCATGCCCCGACGGCAGCAAGCCCCGACGGCAGCATGCATCGACGGCAGCACGCCCCGACGCGCGTGGACTGCGAGGGCCCGTTCAACGCTGCTTGCAGCTTTAATTAGGGCCCGAGCAGGGAACCTGCGAGGTCCCTATTGTAATCGTAATGATTATTATTAGGGCCCGAGCAGGGAACCTGCGAGGTCCCTATTGTAATCGTAATGATTATTATTATTATTCTTCTTTTTTTTTTCCTTTGTCCAAAATGATCGCATTTTTCACTGCCTGAACATACCCCAAAACTCACCAAACTTGGAATATAAGTCACACCTGGCGAAAAATTTTATAATCTCTTGTCGTCCTGAATTTCCACCACTAGGTGGCGCTGTTATTAAGGGAAACGCGTTTTGGCTAATAAGTCCCATATACTTTGTCGCACGTTCAAAAGTCATACATCCACGCGTTCAGTGAATTCTGCTGAATCTCGTGGTATAGGCCACGCCCATTTCCGCCTCCCGTTTTTTTTCGCTACATCGCAAAATGTCGAAAACCTACTTTTTCGAACTCCTCCCAGGCGATTTCACCGATTTGCACGAAACTTGGCACACAGCATCTGTGGACCCTCCTGACAAAAAGTTATTAAAGGAATTTTGATAGACCACACGATACTCAAGTTATTAAATAACAACTTCCTGCAGATTTGGTTACAAACAGGAAGTGTTGCATATCTCCACATTGGAGTGGTCTAATGACATGAAACTCAGGATACTACTTCCCCATGAGCCCCTGAGGCCCTGTGCAAAACTTCAGGCGATGACCACAAGGTGGCGCTCTTTAAATTGATGTATTTTATATCTCCACAACGGTGCACCGGAATAAGACGAAACTTGGTAGAGTTATTGTCAGTGCCCTCCTGAGGACATCTGACAAAGGGTTTACCAATCTACCACTAAGTGGCACTCTGGCGTCACTTTAATTGCATAATTGGCCCTGTGCCCACATCATAACACTTATGGAAATGAAATTCATAGAGGTGCTATAGAATGGCCCCTGTGACTCACTCACCGAAAATGACCACCAGGTGGCGCTATTTTCAATGCAAAAGCGTTTTTGGCTCATAACTCCCACTTAATATGTTGCACATTATTAATCCTCATATTTGTGTATTCCCTGAATTTAGCTGAATTGTTTGGTGTAGGCCACGCCCACTTTTGCAGTAACTTTCCATTCGCAAAATCGCGACAAAAGAAAAACTTACTTTTTCGAACTCCTCCTAGAGAATTTGACCAATTTGCACCAAACTTTGCATGTAGCATCTGTAGACCCTCCTGACAAAAAGTTATCAAAAGAATTTTGATAGGCCTTAAAACGCCTGAAATATAACATGACAAATTCCTGCATATTGTGTTGAAAACAGTCAATCTTGCATATTTTTACAAAATACTATCCGATCATCACATAAATGTTCATAATTGTGTGGTATCGCCTATTGATGGTCTGTGTAAAATTTGGTGCAAATCGGCCCTTAGATGGCGCTCTGGTCGCAGTCTAATCATTTTGAATGGAAAGTAAATGGGGAAATCTTCAAGTCCTCTTCAAAACTCATCGACCTTCAACCTCTCCTTATCCCTCATACTTTGAGCTAGACACACCATTCTAACTTTTAAAGAGTCAGAAGACCTCAAACTATTGGGCATGTATTCAGTTTTTAAAGCACACGTTAGCCACACCTGGCCTGCTATCATCATCAACAGTGTCAGCAACAGAGTTTTGTCCAGTGTTAGTTTTGTAGAAGCGTGTGCCTTTTAGAGATGCTTCATTAGATCAGAGTTGCTTACAATGGACGTGGACAAATGAGATTAAAACAGTGTCTGTACTTCCATTTTGAAAACATCAACTTTCCCTCCGGACTCGCCATGGCCGCAGTTCCCCTCTGCTAGTTTGAGTGTGTGAGGCTGCTGTGTGCGTGTGTGGCTTGTGTGTAAACAGAACATTGCCACTGATTGGCTTAAGAACTCTCACTCAATGTTAGGGAGCCAATCATCATCACTTATGCGGTTGTCTCGCTCCTCCCTCCTCCCTCACCAGAGGAAAAAAAATTTCAGACCATCGACTCAGTCTTTGTCCGGGGAATTATGCAGCAGTTCGCACAATTTTTCTGACTTCAGCGTACATTATTCACACCGACAATAGCAGGCCACCGAATTATAAAGCAACGACTTCCTCAGCGGAAGGTGTTGCTTGAGCAAGCCCCGACGGCAGCAAGCCCCGACGGCAGCATGCATCGACAGCAGCAGGCCCCGACGCGCGTGGACTGCGAGGGCCCGTTCAACGCTGCTTGCAGCTTTAATTATTCTTTTTTTTTTCCTTGTACCAAAATGATCGCATATTTCACTGCCTGAACATACCCCAAAACTCACCAAACTTGGAATATAAGTCACACCTGGCGAAAAATTTTATAATCTATTGTCGTCCTGAATTTCTACCACTAGGTGGCGCTGTTATTAGGGAAAGCACGTTTTGGCTAATAACTCCCATATACTTAGTCGCACACTCAAAAACCTTACATCGACGCGTTCAGTGAATTGGGCTGAATCTCGTGGTATAGGCCACGCCCATTTCCGCCTACCGTCTTTTTTCGCTACGTCGCAAAATGTCGAAACCTACTTTTTCGAACTCCTCCCAGGCGATTTCACCGATTTGCACGAAACTTAGCACACAGCATCTCTGGACCCTCCTGACAAAAAGTTATTAAAGGATTCTAATTAAAATAAATAATTTTGAAGTATTAAATAACAAAATCCTGCAGATTTGGCTCAAAACAGGAAGTGTTGGATATTTCCACAGTAGTCTTATCAAATGACATGAAACTCAGGATACTACTTCCCATGAGCCCCTGAGGCCCTGTGCAAAATTTTAGGTGATGACCACAAGGTGGCGCTCTTTAAACTGATGTATTTTAATTCTCCACAACGGTGCATCGGAATAAGACGAAACTTGGTACATTTATTGTCAGTGCCCTCCTGAGGACA
>NC_044208.1:31391268-31425404 GCF_900880675.1 Sparus aurata | reverse complement strand
CGCCTCCTTCACCATCGAGTTCGATGACTGCATGCCCGGAAAGATCAAGATCAAAGACCACGTCACCAAATTCTCACCCCGCCAGAGGAAGCAGCAGGCTCCGCCCACCAAGGCCTCCATCACAGCCACGCCCGCTGAGGTGATGTCAGCAGAGAGCAAGGTGGCTGATTGGCTGGTGCACAGTGATGTTAGCATGATGAGAAGACGTCCAACATGTGAAGATGTTTTACAGCACAAAGAGCGACCTCGCCATTAACATCAAGACCCTGAAAGGTCAGAGGCCACCAGAGCATCAGACCGCTGCTTTCATGTCTGACTGTTACTCAACATACATCCAGTTTACTGATTGATCGATTACATTGATTTCCTTCCTTTCAGGCAGCTGCTGGTTTAGTAGAGACTTCAAACCAACTGCTGAGAGATAATCCACATAATAATCTCCCTGTAGTGTGATCTCTACACAGTGTTGCTTAATAGTGTCAATAATGATGGTGTCGGTCCGAATCTTTGGTTCTTAGTGACATTTTAAACCCTCCTGACCAGATATCAATTTCAGTTACTGTGATCATGCATGATTGGTTTTGTTTACCTACAATCCACCTGTCCTTAAAAAATATCTAAACCTTCTGGTCAGATTTCCGGGACCCTTCCTCGAGCACCACCCTCAGGACAAACTGTACATGTTGAGCTCCACCTCTGGTGAGACTTGTAATGAACAGTGCAGCCTCTCGGGGTGCTAGCTGGACTTTACACTGTTGGTCTATCTGATATCACCTTGTTGGTTTTGTTCCTACAGCATCATATTTAATGTTGCTCCAGGACCCTCAATGCAAGTTCACATCCGGAGTGAGCTGTCGTGGCTGAATGGGTTTAGTTCAGGAGCTTCATCCAGGAGGCTGGGGTTCATTTCTCACTGAGAACAAACTGTTTAGTTCAACATACTTGGTTAGGTTTAGAAAAAATCTTTCACAACATTTAACTGGTGATAAATGTGCAAACTTCAGATCAGATCCTGCTGATGATGTTCTCCGTAGGATGTCGGTGTTATCCATGGTTTTGTTAAGGTTGCACCACTGTGGCTGTGCAGCGTGTTTTATTGGTGACTGATGCATTTTATGTTCAGTCAGCTTCAGCTTTGATCTTGTTTGTTAGTGAACGTGAGCGCAGGCGCTAATGGATGACGACCAAACCCCGGTTGAGTATGGTCCAACAGGTCCATGTGTTTAATGTTCATTCTTTTGAACTTATAAATGATTATGTTGACTGCTTGCGAGAGCTGAAATCTGGTCAGAGCTTCAGTCTGACTGTTGATTAACAACACTTTACTTCTCAGGGACTTATCTGATGAGTCTAACAGAGGTTTGTTGTTGTTGTTGTTGTCAGGTCACCATCATGAGGACGGAACCCAGAGTGACTCAGAGGATCCAGTTCTCAAAGGACGGAGGAGTAAATCCCACCACTCTGTCCAGTCTCACCACTCCATCCATCAGAGCAGTCAGAGGTTTCAGCTCAGTCTGTCCACTGTCAGCCTGCTGTGACACAGACGCTCCAGCAGCCTCTGCAGCACTCTCCACCCAGACCAGCTCCACCCTCACCTGTGGCCCCAGAGCAGCCCCTGTCCCAGAGTCCTCCTCACACTCAGTCCCCCACCACAGAAACGCCCAAGCAGGGCCAACCTGAGCACCTCACCCAGAAGGCCTTATCATCGAGTTCTTTGATGACAAACCCGCGCAAAAAGCGCTCGCAGTCCTTCACGCACAACCCCGCCCACACTGACTCATACTCCACCCTGAGGGCCAAGCTGGAGCGCCGGAAAGGCGGCGAGAGGCCTGCGTCCGTGCATGGCCACATCCCTCCCACCAGCAGGTGACAGTTCCTCTAAAGGGTCAGGGCCACGGCGGCCCACAGAGGTCAAGCTCTCTGAAGAGGGAGAAGACAGAGGGGGAGGCAGCCTCCTCGGCCTCGTCCTCCCGCTCCTCCTCGGGTATCATTATCAGACCCTTCGGCAGCGTTGGGAAGAAGTCAAAGCTCGCCCAGGAGTTCGCTGCTGAGTTCCTAAAGGATTCTAGTCAACAGGATTCCCCCCCAATGAGGGACAAGACATCCCCTCCCCCGATGTCTGCACCGCCTGTGATGGTGTCGCCTCCTCATGCACAAATCCCTCCCCCCAAGAACCTGCTGCACCTTCCTCAATCTCCTACCCCTCCTCCCCCTTACAGCATCCAGCAGTCTCAAAGTCCTCAATCCCCACCAGTGCAGTAGGCCAGAGCGCCTCTCCAGTCCACTCCTCTGGGCCTGCCATGTCCCCAATGATGCCCCTTAGCATCCGTGCTGCGGACCCCAAATGTTCCCAAAGGGTGATGAAGAATGAGGAGGACGACAGCCTGAGTGATGCCGGGACCTACACCATCGAGACGGAGTCGCAGGACAAAGAGGTGGAGGAGGCTCGCAACATGATCGACCAGGTGAACTCACAGTAAAGTATGACCCTGAGTGGTGGTGAGCACAGATTGTTCTGTGACGCAGCGTTTCTCATATGAAGAAATCCCTTTAGAGTTCAGATCAATGGTGGGCAGAGAGAATCTTAACTTTTTGTAAGACTCACTGAAAAATGTACTTTCTCGGTGACACAGTTACCGTGTTTTTCAGTTTGAATGTTCGACAGAACTATTTTCATGTGAGATGCGTTTAAATAAATAGGAGCTGTGTCTCAATTAGGGGGCCACGTCCTTTGAAGGATGCCATGAAGGCTAAACAAAGCTCTAATGAATGCGACAGTCTGATGTACAGGGACCTTACCGTCACAAAGCCTTACTCCTGTCGCCTAGCAACATTGACAGTATTGGGATCCCATGTTATTGTTATTAATTGTATTGTTAGGTATTCAAGTGATTTCAAACCTCTTACTCACATTTAACATTGTATTCAGCTGCTGTTTTCACTCCATATGTCCACCATATTTTTCTTTTGAAAAAGTAATCCAACCACTACCAGCACACAATGAATCTTGAGATATGGTAGGTTGGTTCCTTCACAGCACAGGAAAGGAAAGCCTTCTTCAACTGTCACAGGATGCGGCCCGGAATTGAGATACAGTGTGTTTAATCCCTCCCGGGATGCATGAAACCTCTTGTCCTTCTTGCTCCTTCTTGTTGCCCTGATCATGCCCCCCTCCTCATGCATGCCCTGTGCTCCGACAGGTGTTCGGAGTCCTCGACTCTCCAGAGTACAGTGGTGTGAACACAGGAGTGTATAGACCTGTGATAAATGATGGCAAGGATGAGCAAGCTAACCTGCCTAGCGATGGTAGCACAGTGGACCCGTTGCATGGCTTTATCCCAGCTGCTATCAGCGGCCCCCCAACAGGCCCTATACAGGTAAAACCACCCGAGAACTTAACCAGAACAGGTGAAAACACCTGTAGCATGTTCTGATCCCAGTGCATGCAGACTGATGTCGTTACTCCCCGAGTTTCTGCTGTTACATCTTACATATGGTCCCACACTTCTGCTGTTGTTCTAATGTTGTCCATTTTGTTGTTTTGTTGTCCAGGTTCCACCTGCCCATGCAGCAGGTCTGGAAGGACCCAAATGGGTTTCCCGTTGGGCCAGTCTGGCAGACAGCTATGCTGAGCCCGGTTTCCACGCCACCTCAAGGGGAATGTCTGGAAGGTAACATTACGATCTGTCTTTGTATTCTGTTATTTTCTATTGTTGGCAGTCAGCTTTTTATTAAACATGCTGGGTATTTACACCTGAGATTAAAACCTTTTTCAGTGGGATCAGACCACCTGATACAGACTGGTTAAATCCAACACATTCTGATTTCAGTTGTTCTACATTAACATGTTTCCTGAAAGAGATGAAACACTCCGGTCATATCAGGAGACTAACGTCCGCTATAAAAGGTATTTCAGAAAAGCTGTCTCTCCTCACCACAGTCTGATATTGACTCTGAAAAAGGTTTGGAAATATTAAAACATGGAAAATTATCTCGTGTTTTGAGGAGTAAATTTTGCAGCATATTGTTGAGGACTGAATCTTAAAACATCTGTTTTAGAGGATAGAATACAAGTGAAGTAATGTACATTTGTATGAAATCTTGAGCTTGTTTAATTGTTTTCGTAGATTTGCACTTAATGAGCCGGTCGATGGGAAACTACAGCTACGATAACTCTGAGTCAGAGTCCAGCCACAGCTCCAGGACAAGAAGGTTGCTGCCCCAGGTGCCTCCAGAAAGGCTGGATAGTCTTCCCCCGAGTATCCTGATACGCCATGAACCTTACCAGGAGCCTCTAGACAGAGTTTCCACTCATCCCCGCCCACAGGACTCCAGCCAGTGCTTGTCTGTTCAGGATGATGTGGATCCAGACAGTCTCAGTGATGCTAGCCGCTCAGATGATGGACCTGTTCTGGAGAAAACAAAGAAGAATCAGGCCAGAACTGGATCTGTGTCTACAGGGGGCACTGGTCCTCAGTTCAAGGGTCCAGAGAAAGTGTCTCCCTCCGCTAAATCCACCTCTTTCTACATTGGTTCTGAAGACAGTCCAGGCAAACCAGACCCAGCCCGCAGCCCGTTACAGTCTGAAAGGACAAGAGACCCCCCAGCTAAAACTCCTCCAACCACAGTCCTGATCCGACACCTGAGTGGACATGAACCCCGCAGAACAGGTGTTAAACCGAACAGCTCTGCTCCAAACCTCCAAACACAGGACAAAGACTCTGTCCCCACTAAAGACAGCTGCATGTCAGCCATCGTCCGGCAGGAGAGCTTCACCAAAGACCGCCCCAGCGACACTGTCCAGATGAAGAAGCTTCCCCACATCTCTAGCCACCCGTCCATTAGAGACCTGGAGCAGAGGAGGGAGAACTTCCAGGAGACGCAGTCCTTCCTCCAGGAGGGAGAGGGAGCTTTGTCCTCTCTGGACATCAAGTTCCCCTCGTCTGGCTCCGGTCGTAGTTCAAAGAAAGGAGGCTCCTCCACCCACATGGATGACTCCTTCTCTGGTGAATCGGACGTGGACACAGCGAGCACCGTGAGCCAGGTAAGCAGCAAAAACATTCCAGTCAGCTCTGCCTCTAAAAAGCGTCCCGCCATCAGCAGCCTACAGAAGGAGAAGTCCTCCTCTAGCCCATCCATCCAAGAGAAGGGACGGCAAACCACTGCCCGCGAGCGGCTTTCTGAAAAGCGCAGAAACCAAGTGACATCAGATTCGTCAAGCAAGGCAGAAGCAGCAAAGCGCTTCCAGATGCGCCGCAGTGCAGGCAACCGTGGATCCCTGGATCTGTCAGAGGGTCAGCAGGGTTCTGGTCCTCACTGGACTGAAACAACATCATCTGACCATGAAATCTCTCGTCCGTCCAGCCGTAGCAAGAAACTCATCGCCCCTCTTCAGAAAGAAGACAACGGAAAGACACCAAAGACATCAGCGCAGCAGGTTCTGACAAGGTCCAACAGCCTCTCAGCACCACGACCAACTCGGGCATCAATGCTTCGTCGAGCACGTCTGGGCGAGGCCTCAGATAATGAAGGTGCTGAGACTGATCGGGGCTCCCAGAATTCAGACCACATCATTGCTCCAACCAAAGTGTCCGCAGAGGGGAAGAAGCTGTCCAGGCTGGACATCTTAGCGATGCCGAGGAAGAGAACTGGCTCCTTCACAGCTCCCAGCGATAACGAAACGTCCTCCACTGGCCGCTCGGGAATCTCAAACAGGAACTCTGAGTCTGCCGCCACCAGGAAGACATCTGTGGGTGACGCCCGCCAGGCAGTGAGCAAAGGGGGTGGAACCATGGGTAAGCAGCCACTGACCCGCACCCGGTCCAGTGGAGCCAAGTACCCGAGCACAGGTGAGTCCTGGATAAATCCGTGTTTAAAATGTAGACTTAAATTCTCATACAGGGTCTTTCCTCAGTAGCCGTTTTTACACAGCGACGCTGCATCATCTCTGCAGCGTTGGTTCGCCAATTCTCCGACGGTGGCGGTACACGTCATGGTGATGACGTCAGTGTGTTTTCAAGGTGTTTCCCAGGTGTCCTCCTGTCAATCTAAACCTGTTGACAGTTTATAATCATATAGATGCTGTTATAATGTGTAGTGATTGAGATCCTGACCCACCAAACATCCTGGAAAGTGACAAAGTTACGTTTTCCACACTTAATTACATAATTACATAATCGCCATCAGTAAACAGGTCACTATCTGACTCACTTGCGGGGACGGAGGCTGTTTTCAGGGGGAAAGTTCACCGAAGTCTCGGTCCAGAGGACTGATGATTTATCTTCATTACAAAAAGTTTTTTTGCTGGTGACAGACGCTGTTTTTCGGGCAAAAATTTGACGAAGAGTTGGTAGGACAGGAGGACAGACAGGAGGACAGACAGGAGGACAGACAGGAGGACAGACGCTTCTCCACGTACAGCTGTGGTATTTTTTTCCTCATATAAGCTGTCAAAGACAGTTACAGTTACTACGTTACTGTTGTTTGGTCATGTAAAGTTGCTTTGTGGGAAATTTCTCTGTATTAAGCTGAGCCAGTTATCGCAAACGGCAGGTTTCACACTATTGCTGATAACAAGTGTTCAACACAACATGAGATTGATTTAGACCAGGTTCTGTTTCCGTGTTCAGTCTGTTCACTGCAGATCAGGTCTCTGTGAGTCTGCTGCTGTTACCATGGAAACACATCCACATCCTGAAACGTGGCCAGTCACGAGCCTCAGCAGCCGTTTCTATGGGGATGCCTGGAGCGGCTCTCTGATTGGTTGTTTCTGGTAGCAGTGCTCTCTGGGACTTTTTAGACCCAAATGTCTGATTGTTTGTTGTATTGCAGTTTTTATTTTTCCGTCACAATGATTCCAAATGAACATATCTGCAGCTTCGCGTCGCAGACAGAAGGGCTCCGACTTCTCTTCATCCTCGGAGGAAGATTACGAGATGACCACCGGGACCTCCAAAGCCAAGCGATCCTCTCATCCCTCCGCCTCCGCCCAGACGCCACGTGGCCACCGCACAGCTGCTGCCAGATCCAAGTCTGTTTCCCTGGAGACGGAGGAGGACGAGGACCAGAATGAGGTCGACCCCTACCAGAACTGGTCCACGCACAGCGCCGAGATCGCCAAGTATAAGACCAATGAAATCTCCAGTTTTTTCAGATCAGAACTCAGATCAGTGCTTGTTGTTTCTCACAGTGTCAAACCTTCATGTCCACCTGCTGTTTGTTTCCAGGCTCAGTCAGGACCTCGCCAAAGATCTCGCCATCTTGGCGAAGGAGATCCACGATGTTGCCGGGGACGGAGACTCCCCGAGCTCGGGCATGGGCGCCACCACCTCCCCCAGCTCGCTGCCCAACACGCCGGCCTCCACCATCTCTGCCAGGGAGGAGGTGGGCACACACACACACACACACACACACACACACACACACACACACAGCTGTTAAAACTGGGAACACACAGATTTATAACACAGGTGATTACAGACAGTGAGAGCTGTGACACAGACAGGTGCTGCGGAGGGTTGAGGGTTTGAATCCCTCCGTGTTTCACAGCGTGTCAGTCTGAGACTGTCTGTGTGTTCCCAGTTGGTTAATAAACCAGATCCTCTGTTGAAGTCTGTCTCCATGATGATGCTCAGTTTGAAACACCAATGTGTTCCAGGACCAGAACCAGAACCCGTCCTGTTGGGTTTCAGGTTTCATGTTGATTGACAGGCGCTTCATCATGCTGATTCTCATGACTCATCTCTCTGTTCTGCTGCACAGGCGCCATCTTATCCATACTTACGTGGAGCTCGACCATCTCAGGTGTCTCTCCGACTCATCACTCCTCCTGCCCTGTGATTGGTTCCCCTCCTCCACCTTCCTGCCCCTCCATCACTGATCCTAACACCTCCCTCTCACCAGTGTTGGATTGTTCTCAAGCACATTTTTTATTTTGGTGATCTGTCTGATCGAGAGGTCCGATATCAAAGGTTATTAACGACAAAACTACGAGTCGCCACAAAACAAATCCGGACAGGTGTTCAGTCTGCAGGGTCACAGACGGACAGGTGTTCAGTCTGCAGGGTCACAGACGGACAGGTGTTCAGTCTGCAGGGTCACAGACAGACAGGTGTTCAGTCTGCAGGGTCACAGACGGACAGGTGTTCAGTCTGCAGGGCAGGGTCACAGACAGACAGGTGTTCAGTCTGCAGGGTCACAGACGGACAGGTGTTCAGTCTGCAGGGTCACAGACGGACAGGTGTTCAGTCTGCAGGGTCACAGACGGACAGGTGTTCAGTCTGCAGGGTCACAGACGGACAGGTGTTCAGTCTGCAGGGTCACAGACGGACAGGTGTTCAGTCTGCAGGGTCACAGACGGACAGGTGTTCAGTCTGCAGGGTCACAGACAGACAGGTGTTCAGTCAGACAGGTAACAGATCAACAGCTCAGATGATATTCAACCGTCAGTGATTCAACAGGAAACTGCAGAAGAGACAAATTGAGTTTATTCAGTTCAGCTTCTCTGATCTGTCCAGAGATCTTTTATAGATTTTAACAAATCAATAAAAGATCTCTGGAGGGGAAAATAACCCACCTGTGGGCTGCCGTCAGGTTCAGGTGAGCCACCTGTCGTCTCTCCTCTCTGTTGGGCTGGAGAACAAACAGCTGATCTGATTTGATGATGAAAACTGAAAAATCATTGATTTTTGAATTCTGAGGAGAACTGGACTCTTCCTTATCAAACCCAGCTGACAGGTGCAGGAGAAGGTTCTGGATGCGTCTGTTGGTGTCGACTTGTGAATGAGACAGTCGACTTTCTCTCTCCAGAACCACCTCCATCCTGTTGACCCACCTCTCCCCGACTGAACAGCTGTACTGACTCCACCCAGACTCTGTTCTGCTGAACCCTGATTGACAGTACCAGACAATAATAAGACCGGATGGTTCTACCTGTCAGCCAATCAGAAAGCAGTATTTATGTGTGGATGGTCCAACATCCTGTATTTGATCAGCTCTGTGCTGAACTAAAACGGTTCTGTAGAATCCGACCCGGCTTTATCTTCATTCCTCTTCCTGCTCATGTTTTGTGTTGCTCACTAGTTCTGCCGTTGATAATCTTCCACTCGCACCATGAATGAACTGGCTGTACTGGTTTTGGACAGTTCATGGCGCTGTAGCTGGACCCGTCGGGTCCGTGTGCACCCTCCCTGTTAACACGCTGTATCCCAGCAGTACTAAAATTCACTGCATACACTGTTGCCCTCCACCATCGCAGCTGCATGTTGACTTGGTGCATGCGTTGACGGAGCGGCGCCGTCAGCGGCCCGCTGCTCGCTGGTTTGATGACACGTTCTCAGTGGTTGGATCCTCTACTCTCTTTCCAGCTGGTCCAACATATCCCTGAGGCCAGTTTAAACTACCAGAAGGTTCCACCAGGTTCTGCAGCCGTCTCGGACCTGGACGCAAACATGAATGAGCCGGAGCCCGGTTCAAAGCAACGCCGTCCGTGGAACCGCGAAGAGGTCACTGTCTAAACCCCCTGAGGCTACGTTCACACTGCAGCTCAGTGTGTTGTCTTACTGGTCAACGTCGTCATGATGATTAGTTCAGAAACATTCACAAACCCAAAGTTAAACTTCAGTCTCAGCCAGAAACAACTGAAAGAATTTGACTGTAAACGGTCAAAGTTTGATTTTATTACTTTGACATTTCAACGATCCAGTCGATCTCGCCAGAACTACGAGTTCATCACTATAAATATTCATGACACAACTGAATTAATAGATTCATGTGACGTTCTGTAGAACATGAGTTAGGACCAGCTGAGTGTTGACGTCCGTAGGAACTCTAGTGAGTCGCTGTGAGGACGTTTAATGTCCCCGACAGCCTCTGTAGTCTCATTCAGACACTCATTAGCAACCGCTAACTGTTTTTAACACATGAAGAGCTTCAGGATTAAACTGTGGGATATTTAATGATGAATAAAACCTGTATTCTGTTCAGTGGGTGGAACCGCACACCTTATTTCAGACAGTACAGCCCCACTGTGAGGGAGCAGGAACACGAGTCAGGCTGCAGCGTGAACATATCCTCCACTCAACACTGCAGCAGCTGCAGTTAGTTTTGGTGTGCTGGGAAATCAGGATGTTAGCTGCTGATCATGTCAGACTGAAGTCCGTCTCAGACTCTCTGCTCTGACTTCTTCTTTGTCTCCACTCGGCTCTTTCAGGTGATTCTGGACAATCTGATGCTGAATCCAGTGTCTCAGCTGTCTCAGGCCATCCGGGAGAACACGGAGCAGCTGGCAGAGAAAATGAAGTGAGGAAGCTGTTGGTGACTTTTACTGTGACGGGTTGACGTTGACGAGCCTATCACACACTTCCTGTGTGCAGAATATCAGGACTGTATCTCGTCAGTCTGGACCTGCAGGGTCATGAAAGATAAAGTGCTCAGATTTCATAGTAAAGTCCAGTTCTTGTGGGGGTCCAGGTCTGTGGCAGGGTCCACTGAAGCTTCAGTGATTCTTTTTGAATCAGTTCAGTTTTGTGGGCAGGTGAAGTCACCTGCTGCTGGTTCTAACTCTGCAGTGTGTCGGTTCTCAGGGTTCTGTTCCAGAACAAGGCCGAGGTCTGGGAGGAGATAGAAGCCAAGATCAACGCTGAGAACGAAGTCCCCATCCTGAAAACCTCCAACAAGGTTCAAACTGTGACATTATTCTCGATAACGCTGCGGGTCTGATGAGAACACAGCTGGAACGTTCTCCTGTGTTCTGTCTCATGTTACAGGAAATTACCTCCATTCTGAAAGAGCTGAGAAGAGTCCAGAGGCAGCTTGAAGGTATTTAAAACTTTATTTCCTCAGTCGGATTAAACAGTAACGTAACAGTTTCGCGTCTCTGTGCTACGCTCAGCTACACGTGACCTGGACTTGTCCTTGAGATGTTTTAACCTGATCTTCCTGTTCATGTAACTGTTGTCAGCGCTGGTCCATAACTGATGATCAGATCCAGGACCGGGTCTAGTTCGGCCTGTCGGGGTCATGACTGTCTTCTTCTTGTTGCCGTAGTTATAAACACCATCGTGGAGCCCGGCGGGAGCGTCCAGCCTGCCGCCGTGGGGACGTCGTCTGTCGGTCAGACTCGACCGTCCTCGAGGGAGAAGAAACCCGCCACCAAACCCCGCGGCGCCCCCCCCGACCTCCAACGCCAATGAAAGCACCAAAAGACCACCTCGTGGACCCGACGGGGCCCACTACATGGCCTGAACAGGCCACCGTAGCACCTCTGGGTAGTATCTGTGTATCCACATCACCTGCAGCCGATGATCAGAGAGCCTGATGATTACGGGTTGTAGCGCCCAGACGTGCTTCTCCTGCAGAAATGTTGTTAGATCAGCTGAGCAGCTGTCAGGAGACGTCCCTCCGCACTGAGGTCCACTCCACTGTGTCAATAGACTGAACAGAACCAGGTTTGTCCAGCAGAACTTCTGTCTGACACAGCTGAGTGAGTTATTGGTGGTTCAGCGGAGTCGATTCTAAAGAGTCCCAGAGACAAAGACTAGATTGGTCTTCATTCACAGGACTCTCTGGTCCTCACTGTCCCTCAGTTCATTGCTCAGCAGTCACATAATGCTGTTTCCCTGTTTCAGCCGACTGCAGCTAGCGAGCTAACCGTTACCTTGACAGCTAGCAAGTCACACTGGCTGCAGACTGAGCAGGAGGTCCCAAGGTTTTCCAGGCCTGAGCCGAGGGGCCAGACTGAGAGTAGTTTAAAAACCATCATGAATTGAGTCTTTGAGTTGCAGTGATCTTGCCCCGACCAAGACCACCAGGACCTCCTCCTGGACCCGGTCCTTGTTCTGCGGGCGTTAAATCCTCCATCAGTCAGTAACTTCTCCTCAGTGTTGATTTGCTATGAAACGCTCCTCAGTTTTCCTTCAACATCTGCAGTCAGACGAGTCCTCAGGCTTCACACTGCTAATGAGGGGTCGGGACTCAGCTGTGGTTTGGTTCTCCTGCCACCAGGAACTTTGTGGTGAATCTCCTGTAAAAGGAAGGAGACGCAGAAGTATTCTATCACTTCTACACCTCGCATGGTTCAGAGATTCTGCTCCTGTAGAGACGAGACGAGCTGCAGAAACATTCAGCCGCTGATCTGAACCGTGAGGTTGTTTGTCTGCCGGCGGTGTGGATACACTCAAACTGCCCAAACAAACGTGTCATTTGTACCCAGTGATTCAGTCGGTGAGAACAAATGCATTCTGAGTGAAACAATATAAACATGTAGAGCTGCTTCTACATCGCACAAGCTGAACAAAATGTAGTCGAAGCAGCTGCTCGCGCCGCAGTAGATGATGTTTATCCATCAACTTTGTGCTTTGATAATCTGTTGTTGCGTTTGAACAGATGATAGATCGTGTTTCTGTCTGTATTTATGAAGAGGAAGTCGTCCCGTCAGAAGGTCCTGTGCTGCTGCCATGCTCCGGCCTTACAGACAGGAAGAAGCCGTCTGAAGCCGTCAAAGTAAAACAGATGTGATGTTATATTTTACTGAATGTTCTGTTGCCATCTCGCTGTGATTGTGCGATTACTGTGAACAAGTTGAATGTTGTGAGTGCTGAATGTCAGAGTTTAAATGTCTGATGGAACGTGAGACGTCCTGCTGGTCCTTGAACACATCGTCTCTCTGATTCATAATGAATGAACCCAACACACCGACAGTCCGACACATCTCTGATCGGACCAGGACGTCCGGTCCACATTCGGACGTGCAGAATCGGAGCTTGACGTCGGTTAATGTCCTGAGAATCGACTTCTTCGTTCTCTAAAGAAAGGTGGAGACATCTTCTTGTATTTGTGACTCAACATCTCAGATTAACCTCATGAAGATTTATTTTGTCCTGGACGTCCTGAAACTACGAGGCATCAGGTCGTTGTTGTTTCTGTCTCTGCTCGCAGTCGGTGAAGATCCGACTGTTTTAAAGCAGTCGTTGGTTCTGGAGAGACACAGTGATGAACTTTAGGTGGACTGCTGAGTTCATCCTGCTTCCTCCTCTCTGTCGGTCCGATCGTCTCCACTCTCTTTGTTCTGAGGCAGCAGTGAAGCTGTTAACTCTTAATGAGCCTCTGAACTTCCTGTAAAAGAACAGAATTCACATGTTCCTCCTGAAACCAGATCATATCACAGGCTGAGGAAGTGTTTCCTGTCAGAGCGGGGGAACAGACTGTACAGCGGCTTCACCTGCCTCACAGCTCATTCACACCTGAAGAGCCAGGTGAGCCGTCTCCTGCTGAGGAAAACAGAGAGACGTGGTTGAAAGAAGCTCATGAAACGACGCTGAGTTCAGATGATTTAGTCATTTATGAACTTTTGTTTTTTGCCCTTTAGATTTCCTGTAAAGTCTCTATAAAAGTCTCATCGCCTCCATCACAGCTGACAGGAAGTCCCTGTGTGTGTGTGTGTGTGTGTGTGTGTGTGTGTGTGTGTGTGTGTGTTGCTGTTGTCGCTGAGCTTGTTGTTTTTCTTCTTCATGTGTTGGAGCAGCCGGGGCGGCGCTGTGCAGTACAGGTGTGTACAGATGTAAGTCGGACAGTCAGCTGTCATTTTCAGTGTCGCATGTTTCAGATTCAGGGTCTTCAGTGTGAACAGAGACAGGATGTCAGGTTGTTAGCATGTTAGCCTAGCTGAGCACAAAGACTGGAAGCAGGGGGAACTGTTAGCTTAGCTCCATCACGACAGAGAAGAGAACACCTGTGTCTGTTCAGTGAACAGCTGGTCTCTGACGAAGACGTTTGGACTTTTCAGTCGTGTCCACAGATGTTGAAGGTAAGACCTGGTTCTGTGGCAGAGTGGTGGGTCTGTCTCTGGACAGATGATCTATGTCAGTTTATGTTTCAGAAGCTTAGCTAGCAGGTAGCTCAATATTTAGCAAACCAGCTGGTGGAAATGAACTCGACTTTAACTCGTCCAATCAAGCTTTAGCCTAGCTTAGCAGCCTGTGAAGCTAATGTTAGCTTAGCAGCCTGTGAAGCTATTTTTGGTCGACAGGTAGACTCTGGACTCTCATACCTGAAACATGTGACTCTGGAGATGACAGCCAATCAGAGCGTTTCTCTGTTGTCTGGCTGGACAAACAGGATATTATGACTTTTATTTTGAAAGGTGCATGTTTCCTGTAGCTTGAGGCAGGTTTGAGGCTAGTTCACCAAATGTGCACTTTTTCATTTGACAGACACCTGGTGGACACAGGTGGAGTTTTATTTTGAAAGTCATGGTGTTTTCGTGCTGCAGCCAATGAGAATGTATCGATTCACCACCTGCCCACAACTCAAACCTGATTGGCCGTTGCTGTGATGATGTAATTGCTGCTGCTCCAGGTGACTGGTCATCGGGCTCTTTGTTTAGTGCATGTGGCCGAGCAGAGGGCAGCGTTCATGTTCAAACTGTTTCCTGTTCAAACCTTTTTTATGCATCGATCACGTGACGGTCAGCAGGCGACCGCGCGTTTCTACGAAGTTCAACTTTATTTATTACGTCCAGACGACGGACGCTCGTCTGGACGCTCACGTGTTCATCAGCTGGATTTCTTTGTATCACCATGTCATTTGTAATAAACTGATTTCATGCACTCTGACGTCCAGCGACTTTTGATTCAAAGTGGTTTCACACTGTTTCCTGCAGCGTATCAGGTCGTCCATGTTTTCGTCTTTCCAGCACAGAAATGAAACGTGACCAAAGTGAACAAAGACATCGACTGTTATCCTCCAAACTTCTTAGAAATGTTTTGATGTTAGTTTTCTAATTGAAAAAAACTTAAAAACACGATCAGAAGAACTCTGAGGTCAGACTTTATTCAACAAGAACCAGGTGTCAACTGTCTTTTCAAAGTAAAAGCTCACAATGGACCACTGAAACATTTTTAAAGATAAACAGCTTGAGGCAGAACATAAAGAATTATTCAAAACATTATTAACTTTAATAACTGGCAAATAAACTCATAATTGAAGGTTCTTTATGCTGATGGATCTGATAAACCTGGTCCGTCTCTAAACACGTCTGACTTCCTGTCAGCGGCTTGTTGGTTCCTCCTGAACGCATCAAACTGATAAAGTTTAATTTTCTAATTAAACTTCATTAAACTGAGATTTTATCAGTCAAACAGGACAAACAGACTTTGATTACAACATATAAAAACTGAACGTAAATTAAAGACAAATGTCCTCCTGCTTCTTTTTAACTGGCGTACGTCCGATTGACAACATGAACCTGCGGACGGGTCACCTGCGGACGGGTCACCTGCTGACGGGACACCTGCTGACGGGTCACCTGCTGACGGGTCACCTGCTGACGGGTCACCTGCTGACGGGACACCTGCTGGCGGGACACCTGCTGACGGGTCACCTGCTGGTGGGTCACCTGCTGACGGGTCACCTGCTGACGGGTCACCTGCTGACGGGTCACCTGCTGACGGGACACCTGCTGGTGGGTCACCTGCTGACGGGACACCTGCTGGTGGGTCACCTGCTGACGGGTCACCTGCTGACGGGACACCTGCTGGTGGGTCACCTGCTGACGGGTCACCTGCTGACGGGACACCTGCTGGTGGGTCACCTGCTGACGGGTCACCTGCTGACGGGTCACCTGCTGGTGGGTCACCTGCTGACGGGTCACCTGCTGGTGGGTCACCTGCTGACGGGTCACCTGCTGACGGGTCACCTGCTGGTGGGTCACCTGCTGACGGGACACCTGCTGACGGGTCACCTGCTGACGGGTCACCTGCTGGTGGGACACCTGCTGGTGGGTCACCTGCTGACGGGTCACCTGCTGGTGGGTCACCTGCTGACGGGACACCTGCTGACGGGTCACCTGCTGACGGGTCACCTGCTGGCGGGACACCTGCTGGTGGGTCACCTGCTGACGGGTCACCTGCTGGTGGGTCACCTGCTGACGGGACACCTGCTGGTGGGTCACCTGCTGGTGGGTCACCTGCTGACGGGTCACCTGCTGACGGGACACCTGCTGACGGGTCACCTGCTGACGGGTCACCTGCTGGTGGGACACCTGCTGGTGGGTCACCTGCTGGTGGGTCACCTGCTGACGGGACACCTGCTGACGGGACACCTGCTGACGGGACACCTGCTGACGGGTCACCTGCTGGTGGGTCACCTGCTGGTGGGTCATTCATGAGACCAGTGAGACGTCTGTCTTCAGTAACAGCTATGTCTCCTGAGGACAGTGGACGTTTTGACGGAATGTCCCTTTAAAAAACACAACAGCTCCTGCAGAGTGTCACACTGATCCATGACGTCTGATGTACTGCAGAGTGGATCCAGCAGGGGGCGGAGTCAGCTCAGTCATCAGGTGTGTGTGTGTGTGTGTGTGTGTGTGTGTGTTTTCATCTGTTGTCCTTGTTCATTCTCTCAGTCTGACCTCATCTGACTCCGCCCCCCTGACCTGGAGGTCGGGCTATAGGTGAGTTGGCCCCGCCCCTGCCTTCATTACAGAAACCTTCACAGTGATTGGCTCAGAGTAAGGAGCTGCATCAGTCAGAGGTGTTAAACTCCGCCCTCCTCCTGTGGCTCCGCCTCCTCCATAGGACCTGTGAACAGCGTGCCTGATGATGTCACTGATGATGTCGCTGATGATTAGTGGTCATTAAACAGCAGAATGTTCCTTCAACATGATGACCTCACCTGCCACCTGGGCCTGGTCCTCTCTGACATCACTGCTGACATCATCAGGAGGCCAGCGGAGCTCGCCGCTCTCCACATCTCCTCCGTCTGTCGGCTCCACTACGATGGACGGGAGGAGCCTGGAAAGTTTTGGAAAATCCTCTGCAGGGTCTGGAAACACCTGGAAATGAAGAAAGGGACCAATCAGAGAGCTCGTTGCTGACTTCAGACGGACTCACCTGGCGGGTCGGCTCACTGTGGGTGTTTTGTGTCTCACCTGGAGAGCCAGCGCCTCCTCTCCAGAAGCTCCACCCACTGACTCACAGGTGGTCATCACCTCTGTCATCTTAACCAATCAGAGCGCAGCAGGAGACAGGAAGCTAAGAGGAGAAAAAATACCAAATAAAAAGCACCTGGACACCTGCTGTAGTCAACAGTGGTGGACAGTAACGGAGTTAATTTACTTGAGTACTGTACTTAAGTACATATCCAGAGGATTTGTACTTTACTTGAGTATTAGATTTCTTTGGTACTCTTACTCTTACTTGAATACATTTCCAAGACAAATATTTTTACTTTTACTCAAGTTAATTTTTAGGAAGGCTGAAAAGTACTCGTTACTTTCAGGTCTGCTCTTTTTTCTTTTTTTTTTCTAAAATACTATTGGACACAAGCTGTGTTTGTCAAAGAAGGAAACCTATCACAGTGCACGCTCTCCACTGGGATCTACTGGGATCATCCCTCCCCATAAGGATACCACCAAAGTACCTCATTCTCAGAAACAAGAGTTAAAAGGTCCTTAAATTCATTTAGAAAAAATTATAGTAATTCATTGATGTGAAAAATAAGAAATTTACTCTTACTCTTACTTTTACTTAAAGTACATTTAAAAGCATGTACTTTTGGATACTTAAGTACCTTTAAAAGCAAGTACTTTTTTACTCTTACTCGAGTAACATGTCGACTGAGCTACTTTTACTTGTAACGGAGTAAATTTTGACCAGTAGTATTTGTACTCTTACTCAAGTACTGGGGTCGAGTACTCTGTCCATCTCTGGTGGTCAAACCCATGGAAATGAGTTCAGTCTGCCCCAGGGCATGCTGGGATACATGACATCACACAACAACCTTCCTGACAGAGCAGAGGGTCTTTATGGGTTCTCGTGAGGTTCCTGAAAGGGTTTTAAGGGTTCTTCAGGGAGTTCTAACCTTTTTTAAGGACTCTCAGTCACTTCTAACAAGGTTTCAGACTTCAATGAGAACATCTCAGTGGTTCTACACAGGGTCCAATGGAACCTGTATTATCCTGTATTATTTTCATCAGCTGTCAAAGTGTAATGGTGATTTATGATGAGTAATAAAAAGTCAAGTGAGCTCAGATGAGAACAGGTGAGATCAGGTGAGATCAGGTGAGATCAGGTGAGAACAGGTGAGATCAGGTGAGATCAGGTGAGATCAGGTGAGAACAGGTGAGATCAGGTGAGAACAGGTGAGATCAGGTGAGATCAGGTGAGATCAGGTGAGAACAGGTGAGATCAGGTGAGAACAGGTGAGATCAGGTGAGAACAGGTGAGATCAGGTGAGAACAGGTGAGATCAGGTGAGAACAGGTGAGAACAGGTGAGATCAGGTGAGATCAGGTGAGAACAGGTGAGATCAGGTGAGAACAGGTGAGAACAGGTGAGATCAGGTGAGAACAGGTGAGATCAGGTGAGAACAGGTGAGATCAGGTGAGATCAGGTGAGATCAGGTGAGAACAGGTGAGATCAGGTGAGAACAGGTGAGATCAGGTGAGAACAGGTGAGATCAGGTGAGAACAGGTGAGAACAGGTGAGATCAGGTGAGATCAGGTGAGAACAGGTGAGATCAGGTGAGAACAGGTGAGAACAGGTGAGATCAGGTGAGATCAGGTGAGATCAGGTGAGAACAGGTGAGAACAGGTGAGATCAGGTGAGAACAGGTGAGATCAGGTGAGTAAGATAAACCTTTGGAAACTCCTGGATCATCTGACACCATTAATGAGCTGTGTGTTTTCCACTCGATCACATCACAGCTGGTGGACAAACAGCCTGGTTACCATGACAACTGATATGTTGTCAGTTTAGGAACTTTTTACTTCCTGTTTCAGACACAAAGTTCTGCTTCACTTCACACACAAACATTTCAAACATGAACAGACTGAAGCTGAGCAGCGGCTGCCACATTTAAAACAGAATCAGATAAAATCTTCAGTCAGAAGTTTCATATGAACCAGCTTCAGTGAACTCATCATTCAGAGACTAACACCATTAAAATAAAGAGAAGAAGGAGAAGAAGACCCACCTGATGAAGAGGATGATGAAGATGTAAACACGGACTCTGTCAGTGTTCAGAGACGAGCAGCTTGTTGTTGATCAGACAGACGACGACTGCTGTAAACTTCCTCTCAATTCAAATTCAGTTCAGGGTGTGTGTGTGTGTGTGTGTGTGTGTGCGTGTGTGTGTGTGTGTGTGTGTGTGTGTGTGTGCGTGTGTGCGTGTGTGTGTGTTTTGCATGTTGTCCTGATTTGACTCAGTCTGGTGTGATTTGGTTTCAGAGTCGCCTCATTTCACTTTGTTTTATTGATTTATAGATTCAAATGTCACCAGTGGGTTTAAATACAGTGAACAATATAACATACAACATGTGTTATATACCATATATAATACATAGACTATGTAGATACATATAATTTATATATTATATATGTCAGCAGATTTTATGTTTTATGTTTAGAAGCTTTTCATTTTCAATCTTACACTGCTGGTGAAGCTGTTACACTCTATTGTTTTTATACTTGTGTTATGTTGTTGTTATTGTACAATTGTATTAATATATGTTGTAATTGTTTATGGTACATATTGTTATTGCTGTTTATGTTGTTGCTGTTTTTGTTGTTGTTCATGTTGTTGTTTATGATGTTGTTTATATTGTTGTTGTTTATGTTGTTGTTCATGTTGTTGGTGTTGTTTATGATGTTATTGTTGTTCATGTTGTTGTTTATGTTTATATTGTTGTTCATGTTGTTGTTGTTTATGTTTATATTGTTGTTCATGTTGTTGTTTATGTTGTTGTTGTTTATGTTTATATTGTTGTTCATGTTGTTGTTGTTCATGTTGTTGTTGTTTATGTTGTTGTTTATGTTGTTGTCGTCGTGGTATGCAGTGTAGTCCTGAGGGAGCTGCTGTACTCATGTTGTCCTGGTAACAACAGGGGGGGAGTTTCAGAAAAGCATTTATATTCTCCGGCTGCACAGCGAATATCAGGCTACACGTCATCGCTGACGTGCTCTCACATCTGAACAGTCCTCTTCTTTTGTTTTTTAATCACTTGGCAAGTTTATCAATCACCTTCCAGCAGCCAGAAACAGAGAAATAACTCACATTTCATTTGGCTTTCTTTATTTCCCACAGATAGCTACAGAAGTAACCATCAGTAGAGCCTGTTGTAGTTTTTACAACAACGTAATTTCAAAGTCTGTGTTTCTAGTTTGCTGCTGCCATCGTGAGACTGTTTCAACATTCAACCACTCTCGCATCTAAAACTCTGTCAGTGATTTTTATTACGGCCGCAGCTGTGTTACTTTTCTTTTCCCCAGAATATGTCTGCTTCCTGTTTTCTCCCCTGTTGCCATGGTGAATCACTGTATCTGTGAGTATGTGTGTGTGAGTGTGTGTGTGTGTGTGTGTGTGTGTGTGAGTGTGTGTGAGTGTGAGTGTCTGTGAGTATGTGTGTGTGTGTGTGTGTGTGTGTGCGTGTGCGTCCTTCGTCACAGACTTCATTAAAAACACCTTTGCAACTTCATCAGCTGTGTTTTGTAATCTCAATTACTGCAATAAAACACATATTTATGAAACCTTTGATGGCAATTTGACAAGCAGTCTTCATTAGCACTATAACACTTGGCCTGAGTAAAAATACTACTACTTGAACCAATATAAAAAGACTGTTGCAATTACAAACAGCCAACAGATTTAAATGAAAAGAGAAATGACAATATATATGTAATATTTTAATGCAGGATAATTAAAATGATGCAACATACCTAGAAAGACCATGGACATGCTGTAAAACACATTAATTCCTCACAGGATTGACGGTGGAAATACAGGTGAACCTCTAGGATTAATCTGTGTTGGCCCGGCTGTTGGCCCGGCTGTTGGCTCGGCAGCTGTTGGCTCGGCTGTTGGTCCGGCTGTTGGCTCGGCAGCTGTTGGCCCGGCTGTTGGCTCGGCTGTTGGTCCGGCTGTTGGCTCGGCAGCTGTTGGCCCGGCTGTTGGTCCGGCTGTTGGCTCGGCAGCTGTTGGCTCGGCTGTTGGTCCGGCTGTTGGCTCGGCAGCTGTTGGCCCGGCTGTTGGCTCGGCTGTTGGTCCGGCTGTTGGCTCGGCAGCTGTTGGCCCGGCTGTTGGCCCGGCTGTTGGCTCGGCAGCTGTTGGCTCGGCTGTTGGTCCGGCTGTTGGCTCGGCAGCTGTTGGCCCGGCTGTTGGCTCGGCTGTTGGTCCGGCTGTTGGCTCGGCAGCTGTTGGCCCGGCTGTTGGTCCGGCTGTTGGCTCGGCAGCTGTTGGCTCGGCAGCTGTTGGCCCGGCTGTTGGTCCGGCTGTTGGCTCGGCAGCTGTTGGCCCGGCTGTTGGTCCGGCTGTTGGCTCGGCAGCTGTTGGCTCGGCAGCTGTTGGCCCGGCTGTTGGCCCGGCTGTTGGTCCGGCTGTTGGCCCGGCTGTTGGCTCGGCGGCTGTTGGCCCGGCTGTTGGTCCGGCTGTTGGCCCGGCTGTGGAAAATGATTGGACATCAGATCGATGAGATCAATAACTGTGTGATTTCTACAGGAAGTGACTTTCAACAAACATCGTGGTTGGTTGTGTATGGAGAGAATGAGAGAGTCATCACTGATCAATAATCTATATTTCACCCTGTTGGATAAAGATATTGATCAGTGCCTTATTGATGAACCCACAGATATCATCAGCTGAGTTTTCTTCACTCTCACGGCTCTCACCGGCCTGCCACAGGTGGGATGTAAACATGACACAGGCTCCGCCCTCAGACAGGAGGAGCTCCACCCCTTCAGCAACTGATCAGGCTCCTCCATCTATTATTGATCACTGCAGCATTGATTATTGATGATCGGTCGTGTTACAAATGAGGGTGACATCACACACACACACACACACACACACACACACACACACACAACTCAGCTACACTCTCTGTGTCAGACAGTTGATGAAGAGGAGGGTGATGATGATGATGATGAAGAGGAGGGTGATGATGATGATGATGATGATGAAGAGGAGGGTGTTGGCTGAAACTGAAACAGAAAGTGAAAGAATCAGCTGTGAGTCTGAAGATGCTCTGAGTCTGTTTTCTCTGCAGCAGCAGATCCTGGATCAGATTGTTTTTGTTTTAAACCGTCTGCTGGTTCTGGTCGAGGTGGATCAGTTCTTGTCGAGGTGAATCAGTTCTGGTCGAGGTGGATTAGTTCTGGTTGAGGTGGATCAGTTCTGGTTCTAGTGATGATGTGGGTTTCCTTTCTGCCCAGCAGGACTCAGCAGAGCAGCTCAGGTGAGTTCATTGTGATTGTGTTTATTATTTAAGCTCAGTGATGATGTCATGATGATGTCATGATGTGGCCTGTCGCATGAGGAGGCAGCAGCTGTGTTACTGTGACTCAGATATAAATGAGAGGTGGTGTCCACTGGGGGGCGCTGCAGACCCGCTGCAGACTCCAGCAGCGCTCTGAGACTGAGGCTGGTCTGCAGACCGGGATTCTAATCCATTTAGAATTTATTGGATAGAAAAAACTAGAAAAAATAAGTTGAATAAGAAGGAACAGAATAATAATGACGTATAAAGATAAATGAATATTGATGAGGCCTCAGACAGACAGAGAGACAGACTCCTCCTCGTCGTCGTGTGACCCCGCCCCTCCTCCGGGCCGCCCCGTCACAGACTCAGAGGAGCAGGGATGAGAGGTAAGACTGCTGCTCTGACTTTAAACTATATGTGGAGAGTTTTATTCTGAAGGAGGTTTTGTTTCCTCCTCTGATCAGCTGATTATCGATAGGTTTATTGATTCCTTTGAAGCCTTGTTCAGCCTGCAGACTCATGAAGGAGAAACACTTTGATCCTGTGACGTCTGCTCTGATATGAATTGTTAATAGTTTAATTATAAACACTTTAAACACGTCTGTGTCGTGTGCGGTGCGTTCACGACCCGATGAAACTGCAGTACAAAGATTGTTTAAGTATTCAATCTGTTTATGATCTGAGCACATTGTTCTCCCCGCTGTGTGTGTTCTGGATGTTCTGTGTGTTCTCTGTATGTTCTCTGTATGTTCTCTGTGTGTTCTGTATGTTCTCTGTGTGTTCTGTATGTTCTCTCTGTGTTCTGTATGTTCTCTGTATGTTCTCTCTGTGTGTTCTGTATGTTCTGTGTGTTCTCTGTATGTTCTGTATGTTCTCTGTATGTTCTCTGTATGTTCTCTCTGTGTTCTGTATGTTCTCTGTATGTTCTCTGTATGTTCTCTGTGTGTTCTGTATGTTCTCTGTATGTTCTCTGTATGTTCTCTGTGTGTTCTGTATGTTCTCTGTGTGTTCTGTATGTTCTCTGTATGTTCTCTGTATGTTCTCTGTGTGTTCTGTATGTTCTCTGTGTGTTCTGTATGTTCTCTGTATGTTCTCTGTATGTTCTCTGTGTGTTCTGTATGTTCTCTGTATGTTCTCTGTATGTTCTCTGTATGTTCTCTGTGTGTTCTGTATGTTCTCTGTATGTTCTCTGTATGTTCTCTGTGTTGTTCTGTATGTTCTGTATGTTCTCTGTATGTTCTCTGTATGTTCTCTGTGTGTTCTCTGTATGTTCTCTGTATGTTCTCTGTATGTTCTCTGTGTGTTCTGTATGTTCTCTGTATGTTCTCTGTATGTTCTCTGTATGTTCTCTGTATGTTCTCTGTGTGTTCTGTATGTTCTCTGTATGTTCTCTGTGTGTTCCGTATGTTCTCTGTATGTTCTCTGTGTGTTCTGTATGTTCTCTGTATGTTCTGTATGTTCTCTGTATGTTCTCTGTATGTTCTCTGTGTGTTCCGTATGTTCTCTGTATGTTCTCTGTGTGTTCTGTATGTTCTCTGTATGTTCTGTATGTTCTCTGTATGTTCTCTGTATGTTCTCTGTGTGTTCTGTATGTTCTCTGTATGTTCTCTGTGTGTTCTGTATGTTCTCTGTGTGTTCTGTATGTTCTCTGTGTGTTCTGTATGTTCTCTGTGTGTTCTGTATGTTCTCTGTGTGTTCTGTATGTTCTCTGTGTGTTCTGTATGTTCTCTGTATGTTCTCTGTGTGTTCTGTATGTTCTCTGTATGTTCTCTGTGTGTTCTGTATGTTCTCTGTATGTTCTCTGTGTGTTCTGTATGTTCTCTGTATGTTCTCTGTGTGTTCTCTGTGTGTTCTGTATGTTCTCTGTGTGTTCTGGATGTTCTCTGTATGTTCTCTGTGTGTTCTGTATGTTCTCTGTGTGTTCTGGATGTTCTCTGTATGTTCTCTGTATGTTCTCTGTATGTTCTCTGTGTGTTGTCTGTATGTTCTCGGTGTGTTCTCATATTCAGTCTGTAATTAAAGAGTTTAACACTTGGACCAAACTCCATTCAGAAACTGTACATTTAAAGGTTTCTGTGTTTCTCTGTGCAGTGCAGGTCCTGTTGTTAGTTACACACCGACACAGTCGCCATTTTCATGCCCTGCATACACGTTGTGTAAATAGTAAATGTACCTGTTTGCTCCTGTGCCCACCTGTTTGCTCCTGTGCCCACCTGTTTGCTCCTGTGCCAACCTGTTTGCTCCTGTGCCAACCTGTTTGCTCCTGTGCCAACCTGTTTGCTCCTGTGCCCACCTGTGGGCTGTTGGTCTTTAAGTGAGGTGTGGTCAGCTGCACTGATGAAGCTTTCTTGCTATCAGGCAGCAGAAAGTGACGGCGTCATGGACAAACAGCAGGTCTGAAGTCAAAGGCACAGTGTTTCCTGTTTGAAGGACGCGTGCAGGCGCTCTGATTAATGATCAGAGCAGCGGCTTTCATTTCATTCATGTTTCACCCAAAACTCCCACGTGACTGTTTCTGAGTCTAAACTCGACCTCTCTGCACTGTCGACGCACTTTGCATCCAGATTATCCAGCGTTTAACCAGTTAAGTTCTCCACAGAACACCAGTTCCCTGTCAAACCAACATGTAGATAAAGTTGTTGTTGAATGTTGAGCAGGAGGAGCTGAGGAGAACCGGGAAGGAGAGAGGAGGAGACTGCCCAAACTGAAGAACCCTGCAAAGATCTGGAAGAACCGCAAACAGCAGAACCACAAACACACCGCAGGTCAGAACCAACAGAACATCATCAGATCAGAACAAAATTATCAGGTGGACCACCCTGTAGATCAGAACCACAGAACCTTTAGAACTAGCAGACCCGACTTGATCAGAACTCAAGAACAGGCAGTTGTGATGTTGAACCTGCTCTGCGTCATGTGTTTTGTGTCCTGCAGGCGATGAGTTGGACTGTGAGGAGGAGCAGCAGAGGGAGGAGCAGCAGAGGGAGGAGCAGCTGGAGGAGGTGAGCAGGAAGCTGATCCTCAGGGAGGAGCAGCTCTTCAGTCAGGACTCCCCATGTGAGCTGGAGGTGGACCAGCTGCAGAAAGACTTCGAGGCTTTCAGACTGCAGATATGGATGGCTGTCCACAACACCTTCACCACCTCCTCCTCCTCCTCCTCCTCCTCCTCCACAGTGCAGCTGGAGGTCCTGAGGAGTGCTGTGGCTTCCATCCAGCAGCAGGAGGTGCAGGACCGGCGATGGACGGGTAGTCTGGAGGAGCGAATGCCGGAGTGGCGTCCTCAGAAGTTTCTGAGCACTCACCACAGTCTGCTGCAGAAGATGGTGGAGTCCAGACTGATGAAGGCCAGTGAGGAAGACTGTGGTGGAGCTGAGGGGCTGTCCTCACCTGTGAAGCGGCAGGTGAGTCATCAGCTACAGAGCAGACAAGTTCACCTGGTAACAACATCAGTGGTTACTAACGTACCTGTGCAGGTGTGTTGTATGGGGAGGCGTGTGAAGGAGGACCTGCTGACGGTGGTGAGGACGGTGAAGGACTGTTACCCTCCTCAGGTGGACATCATGAACCTGTACGCTGGACTGTACCACCAGAACTTCTCTTCCCGTCTGACTGAACTTGCTGCTGCTGGACTGGAAGCAGACGACTGTGGATACCTGCTATTCTGGACCAATCACTGCTATCCACAGTGAGTCTCACACACACACACACACACACACACACACACACACACTGCAGGGGTTCACTGGATCAGCGGTGTCACATCCGGACCAGATGTCCTCAGCCTTCAGCTGTATGTTGTCAGTAACAGTTTCAGGTTGTGGGTGGTGGTTCTGGGTCAAAGAGCCTCTGACATACTGATAACATAATAATTCAGTTTAAGATATGTCAACATAAAATGGTTCTGGCGGACCTGGTCCAGGTGTTCCTACATAAGGAACTGTCAGTGACTGGAGGTCTCAGGTGTTTGTTTCTCCTCAGTGACATATTAAACCACGAGGAACTGCAGGGGAACATCAAGACGGCCTGTCTGGGTTCTCTGCTGCTGCGGGACCACTTGGACCGGCTGGAGGACCAGTACCTGAGCCACAAAGAGGTAAAGACCAGCAGCCAGGAGCCGATTCTCTCAGCGTTTGTGTTGGTTACTGAGATGTTTGTGTCCTTCAGGACAAAGTGAAGCTGTGGCTGAACACAGCTCTAATGAGAGACGAGCAGAGCTGGACCAGCAGCACACCTGAACTCATCGACCACTACTGCTTCAGCCCACTGGCTGTAGACGTCATACAGGTGAGACAGACAGGACAGCTGTTGAACGCGGTGATGTACTATAATAATATGTTGGCTCATTTAATCAGTCAAACTGAAAGCTGTAGTTATAAACTGTCCAGATACTCTCCAGTCCCGAACAGAATTAAACTTTAATCTTCACTAATAAATATTGTTGTCAGGATTCATCAGGACAGCAGCTTCGCTCCAAACTCTCTCACTGATGATCTGCTGTTCCTCGTGTTAATGTACAGATACACATATAGTTTCTTTAGGTGATGAGACGTATTTCACCCTCTCATCATTGATCGGACGATATATCCACACACACACTGAGCTGCTCCTGCTCTTCAGTTTTATATCAATGTATTTTTAATATGCAGTCAAACACAGCTAGTGGAGCTGATAAGTTCATTTTTTCACTAGCATACTTCACTTAGTGATACAATTATGAAATTTGGTACATACCTTCTCCATAGCCTAACTAAAAGAAAATCCTGGGTGTCCACTCAAAATTTCAAAATGGCGGCTGATTTTTCAAGATGGCCACCAGTGAAGGTTTTAGCGAAGGGTGTTTTTGCCTTTGGTAATCTTTTGATCAAATTGTTTTGGTTTAACATACCTTAAGTAGAGTACATATGCACAAGTATGATGTATTTCTGTTAAAGAGGTCATATGGCATGTAAAAACAAAGATGGCGTCCAAATGGCAGCCAAAATCATGAAATTATATTGTCCAAAAATATGTTCAGCATAGAAAAATGCTCTTTTATCACACCACACCATCACTGAAAATATTTTTACTATAAATCTGCATGTCTAGGTTCAATTTTGCATGTCTAGGTTCAATTTAGGTGGTGGTGCTTTAGGTAGTTTTAGTTTAAAAGAGTGAATGTCAGCGCACAACCAGGGCACACTGGTGACTCAGTTCAGTGTCAGCTAATCTTGCTTTACTAAAACAGGTGCAGTGGCAGCGGCCAGATGAATATGGAGAGGACAAATATGTTGTCATGTTTGGGGGTCTTCATATTGAAATGGCTGCCCTTAGGTCTCTTGGTTCCTTGCTCAAGGACAGTGACTGGACTGGTGCCCTAGTTGAAGCAGGCATTGCTTCTTCTGGCACAGCAGATTCCTTCATCTCTGTCTCAAGTGTCACTAGGACACGACAAATGCACCAGGTCACTGCATGCAGTCTTTTCATGATGCTGAAGACTGCCTACAACAGTTACTGCACAGAGCAAGAAGAACTCAATGAACACCCATTGGGCTTTGAGGAATGGTGTCAGAACAAAAGCCAAAAAAGTCCACAATTTCAGTTCTGGTATTTGGTGCTGTCAATGGAGCTGACTGTGTTCATGCTGATAAGATCGTTCCGTGAGGCCAACTTCAGCCTCTACTGCCAGGCATTAAAGGAGCTGATGCCATACTTCTTTGCCAATAACAACACCAATTATGCCCGATGGTTGCCTGTTCACCTGAGGGACATGCTGACTCTGTAAAGTAGGCACCCAGAAGTGGCTCATGAGTTCATGAAGGGCAACTTTGTGGTGCATAAGACCAAACATGAATTCTCAGCACTTGCTCTTGATCAAGCACATGAGCAGGCCATTGCTTTAATCAAGGGTGATGGTGGAGCCATTGGGCTCACTGGAAATCCATCAGCCCTGAGGAGATGGATGGTCTCTGGTCCTGAGGTGAGTCATCTAGTGTCCCTCTATGAAAGTGAGGCACAGATGAAAGAGGCCAATGATCACTCACTTCACCATGAGCAGACTCTATATGCTCAGCAGACATTTTTTGACAGGATCCAGAAACTCTCTCAGGTCCTACAAGACTTGGGAAACCCTTTCCAGGAAGACAGCACAGAGCTGTTCACAATAGACTCCAAAGATGTTGCTCATCCCAGCTCTGCTGAGCTTGTTCACACTCACATGGATGGCTTGGCAGAAAATCCAACTTCATTCTACGCCCATCAATAAGAACAGGCTTGACTTTTTCTCTCAAGATAAGCCTACTACAGCGTCATCAAAACAGAAGCAGCTGAAAGAAGAATGTCAGCTGTTCTCCAAACTATTCATTTCTTGTCAGAGCAGGGAATGTGACCTGCAGGAATTCTTTCAGCACGAAAATCAGTTGTTCCCTGCATCTTTGAGTAAGGTTGGAAAATTTAACAGCTGTCAGAAGTCCCAACTCACATGCATACTAGAGAAACAAGTTCCACTTCCAGACCAAGAGCCAGAGGCTGATGACATCATCATTGATGGTTCAGCCTTGGTCCATGCACTGCCACCCAAAAGGTCTAAGACTAAGAATTATGCAACTCTTGACTTTTTGCCAAGCATTAGTGCCTATGCTGGTGCATACAAGACAACACATGTTGTCTTTGGTGTGTCTAATGCATCAAGTCTAAAGCAAGAAACCAGGTCCAAAAGAGGACAAGGTGGAATATGCAAGGTGACAGAAAAGAACTCCATTCCTTCAAACTGGCACAACTTTCTCCGACACAACAGCAACAAGTCAGAGCTGTTTGACTTCCTGGCAGACAAGATTACTGAGATGTCTGTGCCAAACTTGGTTATTGTGACCAAAGGAACCAAAGCGCTCAGCAATCACAAAGTGAGTCTGCTTGAACTAAACAACTGTTCTCACGAGGAGGCAGACAGCCGCATCTTTGTCCATGCCAGATGCGCTGCATCACAGGGGAGCAAATCTATCATGGACAAAGCCAATGACACAGGTGTCCTTGTAATTGGCCTAAGTATGTTCCCAATACTGCAAGGCATAGGTCTGGAGAAGCTGTGGCTCGCATTTGGCCAAGGTCAGAGCCTTCGGTGGATAGGTATTCACAACCTGTACAACAATGTTGGTGCAGAGATGGCTAAAGGCATGCTATTCTTCCATGCATTTACAGGTTGTGATGTTGTCTCAGCCTTCAGAAACAAAGGAAAGAAAACAGCCTGGCAAACATGGAACATATTTCCTGAAGCCACCTCAGTCTTTTCTAAACTGAGCAAGTACCCAGCAACCATCGAGGATGCTGACATGAGGATTCTGGAGAGGTTTGTGGTACTCATGTATGACAGGTCAAGCACTCTAGACAGTGTAGATGAGGCCAGACTTGACCTATTTGCCAGAAAACAGAGACCTTATGAAGCCATCCCTCCAACCAGAGCAGCTCTGCTCCAACACACCAAACGCTCAACATATCAGGCAGGTGTATGAGCTCAGGCAATTCTGCGCCAGCCAGAAGCAGAGAGTCCTGTTGACTGGGGTTGGTAAAAGGTTGGTGAGGAATGGAAAGTCTTCTGGACCGCCATCTCTCCTATTGCAAAGAGTTGTGAACAACTCACTAAATGTGGCTGCAAGTCTGCCTGCCATGGCAGATGCAAATGCTACAGGCTTGGGCTGGCATGTACAGCTTCATGCAGCTGCAAATGTGAGGTGTAAGTAGCCTCTGGAATGGCCGCTTGTTATTTTTTATTTATTTTTTATTTATTCTATTATTTATTATTTATTTAGTTTTTAGTTTTTAATGTCAGTGTCAACATCATGACCACATATCATAAAAAATTGGGCACTGAAAGTGTCTAAAATGGTCTAAAATCAGTGCAATTGGCGGCCATCTTGAAAAATGACGGTCATCTTGAAATTTTGCGTGGACAACCAAACTTTTCAAAAGAGTGGGTTAGAGTGAGCACTTGTGCCAATTTTCATGTTTGTATCACAAACTGAAGTATTTTTTCACTCATCAGCTCCACTAAGCTGTTGATTGGACATGATGGTGTAAAGCAGCTGGACTGAGGGTCCAGCAGCCGAGGACCACCTCCCCGCCCCTCAGTGAACACCGGTGCTACTGTTTACTAAGTGTCAGGTGCACCTGTTTCCTTTTCAGATTCTAAATACGAGCTCTTTGCATCGTGCGCCACACTTTACACCCAGATCATCCACTGTTTAATCAGCTAAACGTCCTAAGCGCACGAGCGCGCTGCACTGCAAGCCGTCTGCACAGAGCCCCAGGTGTGCAGCAGGTGAAGCTGTAGTTCGTACCTGTTTCTGTTCAGGGTGGTGGATAATTGTTGGTGTTTCCAGGTGATGGACAGCTCCCTGAATGAGTTCAGCTGTGTGATCAGAGACCAGAGCAAAGCTCAGAGGATCACAGCTCACCTGGAGATCTTCCTCAGCAGGTAGGCTTCCTCAGCAGGTAGGCTTCCTCAGCAGGTAGGCTTCCTCAGCAGGTAGGCTTCCTCAGCAGGTAGGCATGAGTGTGTTGCTGCAGGTGTGCAGGTGTTTGTCATTAATCATTCATGTGTTTCAGCTATAAGAAGAGTGTGGAGGAGTTTGTGAAGGGGAACCACTGTAACGTCCGCTCAGTGATCAAAGCTCAGCTGGTCTGTGAGCTGCAGTTCAGGTACAACTCAACACTCTGCACACCTGTACACACACAGCTGGACAAGGCTGGTGGAGGGACAGGGACAGCTGATTGGTCGCTATGTTTGCCTGCTATAATGCTGATTGGTTCTCGTGACTGCCCTCAGGGATTATATCACAACTATGACAGGAAGTCTGTCGGAGGAGCAGAGGCGTCGCTGTGTGGACACGCTGTCCGCCCTGAAGGATTGTGGGTACAGATGCCTCACCGCTCCCATTCACACCCAGCTGAAGGTACAAATACTGTGTGTACTCATAGTAATAGGTTACTATAGGTTGACTTTTAGGGGCTTTTGGTAGAGTACACATACCTTGTCTGAGCTGATCGAGGTCCTGCTGATTCAAGATTTAAGATTCAAGATTCAAAGTGTTTAATGTCATACGTCCACAGAATGCCACCAATGTAAACAGAAATGTATACAACAAAAATATACAAAATAAAGCAATTTTGAAAAACAGCATGTGACAAATAAAGACAAACGCAACAATAATAATAATATTGGTAATAAAACAGTGCAAATGTGAGTATGTATTTGAAAAAATATTTGAAAATGGAATGTAAACAGTCGGTACAGTTATATGAGGCAGACGTGACTGTAAACTCCTCTCTGCTGTTTAGGAGTCTGATGGCAGTGAAAGAGCAGTCAGCAGTCAGCAGCCAGCAGTCAGCAGTCAGCAGTCAGCAGTCAGCAGCCAGCAGTCAGCAGTCAGCAGTCAGCAGTCAGCAGTCAGCAGCCAGCAGTCAGCAGTGGAAACAAAGCCATCCAGCTTCTCTCTGTGCTGCCTTCTGGCTGCTGTGATGGCTTTTTCCAGTCCATACTGCAGCTTTGTACTTAATGCCTGATCTAAACGTGAGAGAGCGAGCAGGCAGCATATGACGTACCTGACTGTTAATCCAGGGCTTCTGGTTTGGAAACTTCTTGACTTGTATTATGGGCACGATGTTGTTGACACAAGTGCTAGTATACGTAGTCACATGCTCAGCGTGGTCCTGTGTGCTGACAGAAGAGTCCTCCAGAGTGTCTGCAGCTTTAAACACATCCCAGTCTGTCTGAGAAAAACAGTCCTGCAGGATGCTCTCAGTGTCTGGGGTCCAGAGTTTGACTTGTTCAGTCACAGAGTTTGTTGCTTCAGTCTTTGTCTGTAGGCTGCATACAGGAACAAGAGATGGGGGGGTGCAGCCCTGTAGGCACCTCGTACTGCTGTAAACATGGTCCAGTGTGTTCTTATCACGGGTGGGAATATCCACATGTTGATCATATTTATGAAACATAAATTGCAGTGGTTAAAGTTGCCAAACAGCATCAGGATGAACCGTCACTTGCAGGCTGGTGACGTTGTGGAGTTTGCTGGAGGGATTTGAACAGCAGCAGCAGGTTCAGCAGATCAGAGGGACGGCCTCTCAGCAGTCAGACCTCCACATCTGGTCAACAGCCCTCCCTCTGGCCCCGCTTGCGTCTCCGATGCGCTCTCCTGGGATCACCCAGCTCGGTGCTTCGGGCCTTCTCGGGAGTGGCGCTGGTGACTGCAGGGCCCGACAGTGTGTTGTTGGTACAGAACCAGTAAAAAATAACAAAAATGACCAAAATAACAGTGAGTTGTCCAGCAGGACCGTCTGCTGTCTGTGAGCAGTGCACCGCAGAGAGAAAGTCAGCATTCAGAGGTGGAACGAGCAAACACATCTGCCTCAGGGCGCCATCGTCTGATCACATTGTTGATAATCAATAATCGATGGTTGTGCAGGTGTGTTTCACTCACCTGTGGACGTCTGTCTGGCTGGATGGGTCACTTCCTGTCGTTGATTCTCTGCTGGACTCTCTGAACCAACAGCTGATGGACCTGACGGACCTGAAACCAGACTGCAGACAGGTGAGACTGTCTGTCTCTCTGACTGTCTGTCTGACTGTTTCTCTGACTGTCTGTCTGACTGACTGTCTGTCTGACTGACTGTCTCTCTGACTGACTGTCTGCCTGTCTGTCTCTCTGCCTGTCTGTCTGCAGGCCCTGCTGTCTCTCCTCCATCAGGATGTAGTTCTTAAGTATGTGAAGAGGATGATGAAGAGCAGGATGAAGAGCAGGGAGCAGCAGGTGGGCGGAGCTCAGCGGATGATCGAAGACGCCCGAAAGATCAACGACTTCTTTAACGAGGGGGTGAGACACGCTCTTCTCTGATTGGAGATGCTGACTAACAGGAAGTGACATCATTGCTCTGAGACAGTGTGGCTCCAGCACGACAGCCAAGATCTCAGTATTACAGCACTGTGTCTGTGTGTGTGTGTGTGTGTGTGTTGTGTGTGTGTGTGTGTGTGTCTGTGTGTGTGTGTCTGTGTGTGTGTGTGTGTGTGTCTGTGTGTGTGTGTCTGTGTGTGTATGTGTGTGTGTGTGTGTCTGTGAATGTGTGTGTGTGTGTCTGTGTGTGTCTGTGTGTGTGTGTGTGTGTGTGTGTGTGTGTGTGTGTGTGTGTCTCAGGGCTGCAGTGAGTCTCTGTGGCTCGGGGAGCTGCTCTGTAGTCTGGCTGAGATCGTCCGTCTGCAGGATCCAGGGAGCGTTCAGCTGGAGATGGTCAGTGTGGCCAGAAGGTTCCCCGACCTCAGGTACACACACACACACACACACACACACACACACACACACACACACACACACACACACACCACACACACACACACACACACACACACACCATGCTGTGGGGCTCTGGACAGCTTCATATAGTGAACTCCTGGAGGACAACATGATCCTTTAGAATCACTCATGTTTCTTGATATCTTTTGAAGTTTTTTTGGTTAATTTTTAGTTTTGTATATTTGTGTTTATTGATCATGAGTCCATGTATAACACCAGTGAGTGGGTGGAGACCGGCCTGTGTGAACATGAAGTTACACAGTGAATCACAGCTGATGAGTCACGCTTCATTCATCACACTCACACACTAACAGAGCCCTCTGATTGGACGTCTACTGATGATGTCATCCCTATTCATATTCAAATCACACTGGTTTGAATCACATTCAGGAGACTTTGTTTCCTCTCAGACCCAACTGAGACAACAACGACAGCTTAAGTTATAGTTTATATTAAGATGAGCTGAGTGGTCCGGTCCGGTCCGGTCTGGTCCGGTGCGGTCCGGTCTGGTCTCTGTAGGAGAGGAAGGAGGTTTCCTTCAAAATGAACTGTACATGTCAACACCTGAGA
>NC_044208.1:31336656-31390768 GCF_900880675.1 Sparus aurata | reverse complement strand
CACCACACACAGATCTTCTCTTAATACACACACACACACACATATATATATATATACACACACACACACATATCTATATATATATATCTATATATCATGTGTATATATGTGTGTATATATATATATAGGGTATATATATATATATATACATATACACGCACACACACACACACACACACACACATCCACTGATCTTCTCTTAATTCATCATGGATACAGAAAGTCAGTCCTCCTGTCTCAGATGGCGATACTGTCTGTCTGTCTGTCTGTCTGTCTGTGGTTCTACAGGAGCTCAGAGAGCGGGTTCTGCGTGGTAAATATCGTATTCCCTTCTACATGTCGACTGACTGTGAGAACCTGCTGAAACGTTTCCTGGTGCTGAACCCGGGGAAACGAGGAACTCTGGAGGTCAGAACATCAACACAACAACACATCTACTACACAATAGTTGTCAGTCTTGCAGTGATGGAATGCCGCACTGTATTGCAGTGTTTAAGGACTTGTACTGTACTCCACTACATTGATCACAGATCATATCAAAGTGACTGAGATCTGCTGGAGGGCAGATGTTAGCATCTGTTAGCATCAGCAGCTAATCATCTGTTAAAGGAGCAGTGAATGGGCAGAGAAAGATCTTCACCAAATAAACAGACTGTCATTGACTTCATGACTGAATAAACACACTGACCTTAAAGAACAACACAGTTTATGCTGTTTCATTTTGTTTATGTGGCGGACCCTGCCACCTTTCTAGCTTCAAACTGTGCTGTGGGACCATATTTTCTTCTGAGAACAGCTTGTTTATTCACTGATGGAACAAAGTTTGTACTATTACCTCATAAATATTGAAAAAACTCTGTTTAAATTTCTTCCACAAAACTACAGAGTGCTCCTTTAACTTTGAATGATTTGTGTAGAGTGTTTATTGATCAGCTGATTAGTTTGTCTGATCATTTCCTCTCAAGCAAATCATGAAGGATCGCTGGATCAACATGGGCTCTGATGAAGACGCACTGAAGCCCTTCATCGAGCCGGAGCTGGACATCAGAGACCAGAAGAGGATAGGTACACAGCTCAGACTCTTCATACAGTACTCGCAGTACAAGTACACAGCTCAGACTCTTCATACAGTACTCGCAGTACAAGTACACAGCTCAGACTCTTCATACAGTACTCGCAGTACAAGTACACAGCTCAGACTCTTCATACAGTACTCGCAGTACAAGTACACAGCTCAGACTCTTCATGCAGTACTCGCAGTACAAGTACACAGCTCAGACTCTTCATACAGTACTCGCAGTACAAGTACACAGCTCAGACTCTTCATACAGTACTCGCAGTACAAGTACACAGCTCAGACTCTTCATACTGTACTCGCAGTACAAGTACACAGCTCAGACTCTTCATACAGTACTCGCAGTACAAGTACACAGCTCAGACTCTTCATACAGTACTCGCAGTACAAGTACACAGCTCAGACTCTTCATACAGTACTCGCAGTACAAGTACACAGCTCAGACTCTTCATACAGTACTCGCAGTACAAGTACACAGCTCAGACTCTTCATGCAGTACTCGCAGTACAAGTACACAGCTCAGACTCTTCATACAGTACTCGCAGTACAAGTACACAGCTCAGACTCTTCATACAGTACTCGCAGTACAAGTACACAGCTCAGACTCTTCATACAGTACTCGCAGTACAAGTACACAGCTCAGACTCTTCATACAGTACTCGCAGTACAAGTACACAGCTCAGACTCTTCATACAGTACTCGCAGTACAAGTACACAGCTCAGACTCTTCATACTGTACTCGCAGTACAAGTACACAGCTCAGACTCTTCATACAGTACTCGCAGTACAAGTACACAGCTCAGACTCTTCATACAGTACTCGCAGTACAAGTACGCAGCTCAGACTCTTCATACAGTACTCGCAGTACAAGTACGCAGCTCAGACTCTTCATACAGTACTCGCAGTACAAGTACACAGCTCAGACTCTTCATACAGTACTCGCAGTACAAGTACGCAGCTCAGACTCTTCATACAGTACTCGCAGTACAAGTACGCAGCTCAGACTCTTCATACAGTACTCGCAGTACAAGTACACAGCTCAGACTCTTCATACAGTACTCGCAGTACAAGTACGCAGCTCAGACTCTTCATACAGTACTCGCAGTACAAGTACGCAGCTCAGACTCTTCATACAGTACTCGCAGTACAAGTACGCAGCTCAGACTCTTCATACAGTACTCGCAGTACAAGTACGCAGCTCAGACTCTTCATACAGTACTCGCAGTACAAGTACGCAGCTCAGACTCTTCATACAGTACTCGCAGTACAAGTACGCAGCTCAGACTCTTCATACAGTACTCGCAGTACAAGTACACAGCTCAGACTCTTCATACAGTACTCGCAGTACAAGTACGCAGCTCAGACTCTTCATACAGTACTCGCAGTACAAGTACGCAGCTCAGACTCTTCATACAGTACTCGCAGTACAAGTACGCAGCTCAGACTCTTCATACAGTACTCGCAGTACAAGTACACAGCTCAGACTCTTCATACAGTACTCGCAGTACAAGTACACAGCTCAGACTCTTCATACAGTACTCGCAGTACAAGTACACAGCTCAGACTCTTCATACAGTACTCGCAGTACAAGTACACAGCTCAGACTCTTCATACAGTACTCGCAGTACAAGTACACAGCTCAGACTCTTCATACAGTACTCGCAGTACAAGTACACAGCTCAGACTCTTCATACAGTACAAGTACACAGCTCAGACTCTTCATAAAGTACTTTCAGTACAAGTACACAGCTCAGACTCTTCATACAGTACTCGCAGTACAAGTACACAGCTCCGACTCTTCATACAGTACAAGTACACAGCTCAGACTCTTCATACTGTACTCGCAGTACAAGTACACAGCTCAGACTCTTCATACAGTACTCGCAGTACAAGTACACAGCTCAGACTCTTCATACAGTACTCGCAGTACAAGTACACAGCTCAGACTCTTCATACAGTACTCGCAGTACAAGTACACAGCTCAGACTCTTCATACAGTACTCGCAGTACAAGTACACAGCTCATACCTTTAACTATGTGAACTGGTTCTGTGACCACTGTGACCGTCTCATGGTTCTCACCATGAACGGCGTCAGTTCACCTGTCAGGTAACATCAGCATGACAGGAAATGACCTCACACTCAGAGCAGAGAGCAGCCAATCAGCTGAGAGGATTTCTGTGTGTGTGTGTTTCAGACATGATGGTGGGGATGGGGTACTCCAGAGAGGAGATCAACGATTCGCTCACCAAGATGAAGTATGATGACATCACAGCTACCTACCTGCTGCTGGGACACAGGGCTGCTGAGGTCAGAGGTGGTAACCATGGTAACAGCAGGTGGCGTGTGAGAGCAGCAGTGACGGTGTTTGTTTGATTGTTTGTTGTTCAGGTGGAAGTGAACGACTCTTCGTCCTCCAGCAGCGTCTCTCTGCTCAAACCTCGACCTTCTCCGGCTCACCTCCTCACCCAGCGCTCCTCCTCCTCCTCCTCCTCCTCCTCCTCCAAACAGAGGAGGTACAGCGACCAAGGTACCCGCCAGATCAATCTGGATCAGACTGAGTGCAGACAGGTGACCAGGGAACAAAAACTAGCTAGCATTGGATTAGCTGCGTTTGTAACTCCACATACAAACATGTCACTGCTTACATCACACACAGCCCTTATCTGATTGGTCAGCAGAAGCTGAGGTCAAAGGTAACGTCATTTAGACTTTGAGAGCAGCTCAGAATATCCCCACATTAACAGACTTCCTCCTCTCTCCTCCTGCAGTGTGTCCGGCCTCCTCAGCTGCTCCTCAGTCCAGGAGGAGTCAGACAGCAGCAGAGGGGGAGGAGCAGCAGGAGGCGGCGGGTCAGAACAGGAAGTCCAGTCCTGAAGAGGGAGGAAGTCCTCTGCTGGGGAACGCACACAACCCCAACGCGGCCGACATCCCCGAGCGGAGGAAGACTTTGGCCACGCCCCCTGTGAGTTCATATGACCTCTTACTATTTTTTTAAGTATATTTTTTTGCCTTTTGGCTTTATTGACAGGACAGTTGAAGATATGACAGGAAACAGGATGAGAAAGAGGAGGAGTGACACGCAGCAAAGGGCCCGGGCCGGGAGTCGAACCCGGGTCCACTGCAGCGAGGACACAGCCTCTGTACATGGGCGCTGCTCTACCCACTGAGCCAAACGGCTCGACCTGTTACTTTTTTTAGGAATAAACTTTTTTTTAAATATTTACTTTTGACAGGAAGTAGATGTATCTGTCATTCTTCTGATATTTGAATTAAAATCAGATTGATTAAGTTTACACTCCTTCTCAGTCTGAACTGAGCTGATGAATGAATGTGTGACATGTGTTTGTGTTGTGACCAATCAGAGCAGCTCGTCCAGCATGACGCGCAGGAACACGTATGTCTGCACCGACCGGAGCTCCTCAGACCAGCAACAGTCTGTGCTGCAGAACGGCAAAGAGAACAGGTACACACCTGTCCACAGGTGAGCCGCTGTACTCATGATGTCACATCTAATATGTCCTCTCTGCCTCGCCCCTCAGCTCAGCCTCCACCCCCCCTCAGAGGTCAGTGGGCGGAGCTTCCACCCACAGTGTCAGCAGCGGAGCGACTCCGCCCGACCGGCTGCGGTTCCCTCGCGGGACGGCGAGCCGCAGCACCTTCCACGGCGGTCAGCTGAGAGAAAGACGGACCGCCACCTACAACGGCCCCCCCGCCTCCCCCAGCCTGTCACATGATGCCACGCCGCTCGCCCAATCAAGAGCCAGAGGGTCCACCAACCTGTTCTCCAAACTCACCTCCAAACTCACACGCAGGTATACAGCCATATGACATCATGGGAGGTGGAGTCTCATTATATGTAGCTAGAACTCGGTCCAGGAGTCTAGAGAGCAGCACACCTGTCTGCTGTCTCCTCCTCTGTTCACCTGGAACCTCGCCTCCTCAACTCACCTTGTTTCCTGTTTCCTTGTTTCCTTACTTACTGCTGTCAGAGGTGTGTCAGAGGTGGAGAGAAATGGCAGACTGGAGGGCTCAAGGTGAGTCACCCAGGTGAAATGTCTTTCTGTTCTGATTGGCTCAGGTGGTCAGGACAGCAAATCAGAGACCAGTCTTTCACTTTGTTGTTTTGTTAAGTTTTCAGCAACTACCTACTAACTACGCCCCCTCTTTCTGATTAACTTGGCTGATTTTTAAAGCATGACTTCCTCTCTGTCTGTCCAGTCGTAACGTGTCATGTGACCAGAAGGAGGAGCCGGGCTCTCCTGCTGCTCCTCTGAAGGAGTCGAAGCCTCGCTCGCTGAGGTTCACCTGGAGCATGAAGACCACGTCCTCCATGGACCCTCAGGACATGATGAGGGAGATCAGGAAGGTCCTGGACACTAACAACTGTGACTACGAGCAGCGCGAGCGCTTCCTGCTGCTCTGTGTCCACGGGGACGGACATGCCGACAGCCTCGTCCAATGGGAGATGGAGGTGTGCAAATTGCCCCGCCTTTCGCTCAACGGAGTCCGCTTCAAACGGATCTCAGGAACGTCCATCGCCTTCAAGAACATCGCGTCCAAGATCGCCAACGAACTAAAGCTGTAAAACAACAGGTAGAGAGACAGACGGCTCATAGAGAGACAGACGGCTCATAGAGAGACAGACGGCTCAGAGAGAGACAGACAGGTCAGAGAGAGACGGACCGGTCAGAGAGAGAGACAGACCGGTCAGAGAGAGAGACAGACAGGTCAGAGAGAGAGACAGACGGCTCATAGAGAGACAGACCGGTCAGAGAGAGAGACAGACGGCTCATAGAGAGACAGACGGCTCATAGAGAGACAGACGGCTCAGAGAGAGACAGACGGCTCATAGAGAGACAGACGGCTCATAGAGAGACAGACGGCTCAGAGAGAGACAGACAGGTCAGAGAGAGACAGACCGGTCAGAGAGAGAGACAGACCGGTCAGAGAGAGAGACAGACAGGTCAGAGAGAGAGACAGACGGCTCATAGAGAGACAGACCGGTCAGAGAGAGAGACAGACGGCTCATAGAGAGACAGACGGCTCATAGAGAGACAGACGGCTCAGAGAGAGACAGACAGGTCAGAGAGAGAGACGGCTCATAGAGAGACAGACAGGTCAGAGAGACAGACGGCTCATAGAGAGAGAGACAGACAGACAGGTCAGAGAGAGACAGACAGGTCAGAGAGAGAGACAGGTCAGAGAGACAGACGGCTCATAGAGAGAGACAGGTCAGAGAGACAGACGGCTCATAGAGAGAGAGAGACAGGTCAGAGAGACAGGTCAGAGGGACAGACGGCTCATAGAGAGAGAGAGACAGGTCAGAGAGACAGACAGGTCAGAGAGACAGGTCAGAGAGACAGGTCAGAGGGACAGACGGCTCATAGAGAGAGAGAGACAGGTCAGAGAGACAGACCGGTCAGAGAGAGAGACAGACGGCTCATAGAGAGACAGACGGCTCAGAGAGAGAGACAGACAGGTCAGAGAGAGAGACAGACAGGTCAGAGAGAGAGACAGACAGGTCAGAGAGAGACAGACCGGTCAGAGAGAGAGACAGACGGCTCATAGAGAGACAGACCGGTCAGAGAGAGAGACAGACGGCTCATAGAGAGACAGACAGGTCAGAGAGAGACAGACAGGTCAGAGAGAGAGACAGGTCAGAGAGACAGACGGCTCATAGAGAGAGACAGGTCAGAGAGAGAGGCAGACGGCTCATAGAGACAGACAGTTCAGAGAGAGAGACAGACGGCTCATAGAGAGAGACAGGTCAGAGAGACAGACGGCTCATAGAGAGAGACAGGTCAGAGAGAGAGACAGACGGCTCATAGAGAGAGACAGGTCAGAGAGACAGACGGCTCATAGAGAGAGACAGGTCAGAGAGAGACAGATGGCTCATAGAGAGAGACAGACAGGTCAGAGAGAGAGACGGCTCATAGAGAGAGACAGGTCAGAGAGACAGACGGCTCATAGAGGGACAGACAGGTCAGAGAGAGACAGACAGGTCAGAGAGAGAGACGGCTCATAGAGAGACAGACAGGTCAGAGAGAGAGACGGCTCATAGAGAGAGACAGGTCAGAGAGACAGACGGCTCATAGAGAGACAGACAGGTCAGAGAGACAGACGGCTCATAGAGAGACAGACAGGTCAGAGAGACAGACGGCTCATAGAGAGAGAGACAGACAGACAGGTCAGAGAGAGACAGACAGGTCAGAGAGAGAGACAGGTCAGAGAGACAGACGGCTCATAGAGAGAGAGAGACAGGTCAGAGAGACAGGTCAGAGGGACAGACGGCTCATAGAGAGAGAGAGACAGGTCAGAGAGACAGACAGGTCAGAGAGACAGGTCAGAGAGACAGGTCAGAGGGACAGACGGCTCATAGAGAGAGAGAGACAGGTCAGAGAGACAGACGGCTCATAGAGAGAGAGAGACAGGTCAGAGAGACAGACAGGTCAGAGAGACAGACGGCTCATAGAGAGAGACAGGTCAGAGAGACAGACGGCTCATAGAGACAGACAGGTCAGAGAGAGAGAGACAGGTCAGAGAGAGAGACAGGTCAGAGAGAGAGACAGGTCAGAGAGACAGACGGCTCATAGAGAGAGAGAGACAGGTCAGAGAGACAGACGGCTCAGAGACAGACAGACAGGTCAGAGAGAGAGACAGGTCAGAGAGACAGACGGCTCATAGAGAGAGAGAGACAGGTCAGAGAGACAGACGGCTCATAGAGAGAGAGAGACAGGTCAGAGAGACAGGTCAGAGGGACAGACGGCTCATAGAGAGAGAGAGACAGGTCAGAGAGACAGACAGGTCAGAGAGACAGGTCAGAGAGACAGGTCAGAGAGACAGGTCAGAGGGACAGACGGCTCATAGAGAGAGAGAGACAGGTCAGAGAGACAGACGGCTCATAGAGAGAGAGAGACAGGTCAGAGAGACAGACAGGTCAGAGAGACAGACGGCTCATAGAGAGAGACAGGTCAGAGAGACAGACGGCTCATAGAGACAGACAGGTCAGAGAGAGAGACAGGTCAGAGAGAGAGACAGGTCAGAGAGACAGACGGCTCATAGAGAGAGAGAGACAGGTCAGAGAGACAGACGGCTCAGAGACACTCGCAGGATGTAAAGGTGTTTGTGATGATGTCAGTGGGTTGTCTCATTAAAGCTCTGCTGTCTCTCGTCTGTCTGTGTGTACAGGGTTTCCCTCACCTGTCTCCAGCTCCAGCAGGGGCCAGCTCCCAATTTCTCCTCTGGATGAACTGTGATGGCTGACTGCAGCAGAGCATCATGGGAGTTGGAGTCCAGTGTCATGGACGACACAGGAAGCGCTCTGCTGAACTTTTGTTTTAATGTGAAAGAGCCTCTGCTGTGACGGGTGGACGACCCCACCCACCAGACTGACCAGAGGCGGAGTCACAGACAATGGGCGGACAGTGGGCGGGGCCATGTCAGTGAGCAGTGTTGTGAATGTAAATATTTGGACAGACTCGCCTGTTTTCATGTTGGTCTGTTTCCTGTTTTGTACATGTGATCAATCAGCTGATTGACAGATCTATATCTGCTGATCAGCTGACTGTTGTTGTTTGTTACCAGAACCTCAGGTTCAGCTGTGTCTCATTAAACCTTGACCGCAGCACAGCTTCTGTGTGGACTGAGTATTTGGTAGTAAAACTACGGTGGCCCAGAGGGGCCACGCCCATTTTCATGTGAGACTGAAACCTATTCATCAGTCTTTAATCTCAGTCAGTGAGCGTTGTCTGATGATGTCATAGAGGAGGAAGATGTCTATGGAGGCCCTGAAGGACCAAATTAAGTCAGTTCAACTTAAAAATGTTGTTGTGAAGTCAAAACACACAAGCTCGTTTAAAGACTTTATCTTCAAATGACAGCTCCCATCATACCTTGTGCTGATGATGGGCGTGTCCTCCATCACAGGACACTGACAGTCTTTGGTGCAGCGCATCGTTCCTTCAAGTTGGCGTCTTTATCAAATGAGTTCTGATCACTGTTATTGATTAGCTCACTGAGCTAAGTATCGACACAAACTCTCCGAACGTCCAACCAGGAGGAGTGTTTATGAATCAGACCAATCAGTGACGTGCAGTCAGGGGAGGCAGGTGAGGCGTTAAAACCTGCTGTGGCTTATTCAGTCATTAAGAGGAGGAAATTCGGACTTAAGCTCATGACTCTTCCATAAATTTGTTTTCTGTATGATTTCAACATTTCTATGGTCAAAATCACTAAATTTACACATTCCCTGTTCAAACACGAGAGAGCGGCGAGTTGAGTCAGCGATGAGCCGTGTCTCACCTCTGACGGCGCTGTGCCACACACACTGACTGACGCAAGCGGTTGGCGCATGCCCATTGCTGTCTCTCTTTATATCGCCATTATACATGTTTGATTACACATGTGCTACACATGCTGATGTTCCACAGTCTGTCTAATATATTTAATGAATGTGTGTGACATATTTAGTCTTTCAGATCGGCCATAAAGACGCGGTGAAAAATTCACATGGTGAGGCAGAAAGTACCGTGCCGCACAGATAGGGGGCAGTGTTGAGCTCCATACGCACAACGCACGTCACTGCGTGCTCTTCTTCTACGCAGAGGAAATACAGTGGTGCCTTGAATTATGAGTTTCATTCGCTCTGTGACGGAGCTCGTATGTCAAATCAATTTTCTAACGTGCATGTCTAGAGGAGGGTGAAAACATCGATTCATCAATACATTGCAATAAATGTTTTCCCAATTCAGTATCGATTCAGAAAATCCTCTGAGTCGTTTAACTCAAGCAGCGGCCCCCGACCCCCCGCTGTCCCTCGCTGGACGCCTCTTAGTCCCCGCCTCCAGCAGCTGGAATCACCATCAGCGCTGCGGGGCGGGTAGCCGATGTCTGCGCCGCTCTTTCGGAGACTGTAAACTGCCACAGCGCAGCCGGTCTCTCCCTGGCTGTGCACCCGCGGGTAGCACTCTCCTCCGGGGAGAGAGGGGGGTCAGTGTCAACGTTTACCCCCTCGCGTCTCGCCGGAGGGCGGAGGGACCGCGGTTATGTCTGTTTATGTCAGACAAAAATGTACCATGCAGTCCCAGAAACAAGAGCACTTTCTCAGCTGAACTATGGCTGCACCATTTTATACCGAAACACATTTCAATTCAAACTAGAACTTCCCACAGGAAGATTACTCTAATGAATAATTTGTTTATTATTACTTATTACCGGATCGATATTGAAGCATTATAATCAATATTGAATCGAATTGCGACCTAAAGAATTGAAATTGAATCGAATAGAATCGTGAGGTTCTGGACAATACCACGTTCTATACATGTCTGTCTAGCTGTCGAGTGAGACACGTGATGCTGGGCGGATGTTACGGCGTTCACTGTGGCGTTCGCTACTTATTATTTCCCGTCAGACCGAACCTCTTGGATCAGTTTAAACTCAGCATGTTAAAGTTGATATGTTCATGGTTATCAAAGTGTTGATGTATTGATCTTCTGTCACTGATCACTCTACAAATCCAGCTCCGCCACCTCAGAAACCTTTGACGATGTGACACCGAGACCCTGTGTGTGTGTGTGTGTGTGTGTGTGTGTGTGCGTGTGTGCGTGTGTGTGTGTGTATAATGAGGACAGGTGAGCAGCAGCAGGTGTTATTCGGGCCCACACAGACTTTATTAATATTCAGGTGTTAGATGAGTCCAACAGGAAATAGAAAATCCTTCACATGTTGGAAGACTGAAGTCTAACTGAGCGGCTCTACACGTCCTGCAGCATCAGGACGGATTCTGATTGGTTACAGTGAGGAGAGGGGAGGAGGGGGAGGTGAGGGGTGAGGCGGGGCAGTGAGGGGGAGGAGGGGAGGTGTCAGAGGTTACAGTGCCACAGTTCACTTCTGTTCAGGCATCAGGTCGTCGATGCTCTCGCCGGCCTCCAGACGTTTCTCCATGTCCACCAGCAGGTTCACGCCGTCCACCACCATCTGGACCAGCTCCACCTCTGAGAAGCCCAGACGGTCCGCATTAGAGATGTCAAAGACTCCGCCCACTGCCGCCGTGTCCACGCCACCTGACAGACACAAGAAATGATGTCATGGGGACAGGTAGAGTTTCTGATAGGTTGTCCACCCTGGTCCTGATCATCACATCAGTTGAGACAGGAAGTGATATCAGACGACTTAATGAACTCAAGAGAAAACGTTCAGATGATCATAAATCTGATCCAATTGATAGTCATCTGATCATATTATTGATCATCTGATCAGATTAATGACAGAGATTTTTAGAATCATCAATTTTAAACTGACACGTTCTGACTGTTTAACATTCTAAATTTATGAATCCTGATTTGTCAGATTTCACGTCACAGCTAATCTCTCTACCTGTCTCTCTCTACCTGTCTGTCTCTACCTGTCTCTCTCTACCTGTCTCTCTCTACCTGTCTGTCTCTACCTGTCTCTCTCTACCTGTCTCTCTCTACCTGTCTGTCTCTACCTGTCTGTCTCTACCTGTCTCTCTCTACCTGTCTCTCTCTACCTGTCTGTCTCTACCTGTCTCTCTCTACCTGTCTGTCTCTACCTGTCTCTCTCTACCTGTCTGTCTCTACCTGTCTATCTCTACCTGTCTCTCTCTACCTGTCTGTCTCTACCTCTCTCTCTACCTGTCTGTCTCTACCTGTCTCTCTCTACCTGTCTGTCTCTACCTGTCTCTCTCTACCTGTCTCTCTCTACCTGTCTGTCTCTACCTCTCTCTCTACCTGTCTGTCTCTACCTGTCTCTCTCTACCTGTCTGTCTCTACCTGTCTGTCTCTACCTGTCTCTCTCTACCTGTCTGTCTCTACCTGTCTCTCTCTACCTGTCTGTCTCTACCTGTCTGTCTCTACCTGTCTCTCTCTACCTGTCTCTCTCTACCTGTCTGTCTCTACCTGTCTCTCTCTACCTGTCTCTCTCTACCTGTCTGTCTCTACCTGTCTCTCTCTACCTGTCTCTCTCTACCTGTCTGTCTCTACCTCTCTCTACCTGTCTGTCTCTACCTGTCTCTCTCTACCTGTCTGTCTCTACCTGTCTGTCTCTACCTGTCTCTCTCTACCTGTCTGTCTCTACCTGTCTCTCTCTACCTGTCTGTCTCTACCTGTCTCTCTCTACCTGTCTCTCTCTACCTGTCTGTCTCTACCTGTCTCTCTCTACCTGTCTCTCTCTACCTGTCTGTCTCTACCTGTCTCTCTCTACCTGTCTCTCTCTACCTGTCTGTCTCTACCTGTCTGTCTCTACCTGTCTCTCTCTACCTGTCTCTCTCTACCTGTCTGTCTCTACCTGTCTGTCTCTACCTGTCTCTCTCTACCTGTCTCTCTCTACCTGTCTGTCTCTACCTCTCTCTCTCTACCTGTCTGTCAATTCAATTTCAATTTCAACAAGCTTTATTGGCATTACTGTGGTTCACAATATTGCCAAAGCGTACAGGATTACAGAAAAATGTTAACAATAATAACAATAATAGCAATAATAACAACAATAATAAACAGAATATCAGTGTGCAGGTAAGAACCCAGTCAGGATCAGCTGGTTCATGTGGAGGAAATCATGTCAGGTGTTGTTGTGCAGCTCGTCTCTTCTCCTGTGGCAGCATTCACAGATCTCGCTGCATCTACAGCAGTGCCAGTTTTTTCTCCCAGTAAATGTTGTAGTTTTTCTTGGTCTGATAGTTTGGGGAAGTCTGGGGTTGTACCTGTGATTTTAATGTATATCTGGGTTCTGATGTCTGTGTATGTGTCACAGACTGTCTCCACCTGTCTGTGTGGACAGAACCGACACAGCCGGTCCTCTCTGGACAGCCGGGTCTGTCTGTGTGGACAGAACCGACACAGCCGGTCCTCTCTGGACAGCCGGGTCTGTCCGTGTGGACAGAACCGACACAGCCGGTCCTCTCTGGACAGCCGGGTCTGTCCGTGTGGACAGAACCGACACAGCCGGTCCTCTCTGGACAGCCGGGTCTGTCCGTGTGGACAGAACCGACACAGCCGGTCCTCTCTGGACAGCCGGGTCTGTCCGTGTGGACAGAACCGACACAGCCGGTCCTCTCTGGGCAGCCGGGTCTGTCCGTGTGGACAGAACCGACACAGCCGGTCCTCTCTGGACAGCCGGGTCTGTCCGTGTGGACAGAACCGACACAGCCGGTCCTCTCTGGACAGCCGGGTCTGTCCGTGTGGACAGAACCGACACAGCCGGTCCTCTCTGGACAGCCGGGTCTGTCCGTGTGGACAGAACCGACACAGCCGGTCCTCTCTGGACAGCCGGGTCTGTCCGTGTGGACAGAACCGACACAGCCGGTCCTCTCTGGACAGCCGGGTCTGTCCGTGTGGACAGAACCGACACAGCCGGTCCTCTCTGGGCAGCCGGGTCTGTCCGTGTGGACAGAACCGACACAGCCGGTCCTCTCTGGACAGCCGGGTCTGTCCGTGTGGACAGAACCGACACAGCCGGTCCTCTCTGGACAGCCGGGTCTGTCCGTGTGGACAGAACCGACACAGCCGGTCCTCTCTGGGCAGCCGGGTCTGTCCGTGTGGACAGAACCGACACAGCCGGTCCTCTCTGGACAGCCGGGTCTGTCCGTGTGGACAGAACCGACACAGCCGGTCCTCTCTGGACAGCCGGGTCTGTCCGTGTGGACAGAACCGACACAGCCGGTCCTCTCTGGACAGCCGGGTCTGTCCGTGTGGACAGAACCGACACAGCCGGTCCTCTCTGGACAGCCGGGTCTGTCTGTGTGGACAGAGCCGACACAGCCGGTCCTCTCTGGACAGCCGGGTCTGTCTGTGTCTGCCGCTCTCTAAGGCCCGGCTGTGGTCGCTGAGTCTGTACATAGTCAACGTTTTCCTCAGTCTCGGGTCAGTTACAGAGCTCAGATAATCTGCCATGGAGTATTGTCTGTTTAGGGCCAAATAGCATTGGAGTTTGCTTTGGGTTTTGGCATCGTAGGGCTTTGTAGTGGTAGGAGCTGGGCTCACTGGCTCTGAGGTGTTGGTAGAACTTTATTGCTCTGTTTTGGATCCGAATTAAAAGGGGAAATTGGCCCAGTTCAGCTCTGCATCCGTTGTTGGGGGTGTTCCTGTGAACTTTGAGGATGCTTTTGCAGATCTCAGTGTGCAAGCTTTCCATTGGGTGTTTATCCCATTTTTGGAAGTCTTGGTTCATGAGAGGGCCCCACACTTCACTACCATACAATACAATTGGTTCAATTATCGATTTAAATATTTTGATCCAGATTCTCTCTCTCTACCTGTCTCTCTCTCTACCTGTCTGTCTCTACCTGTCAGTGTGCTCACCTGTCCCTCTCTTCTGCAGCCTCAGCCTCTTCAGGATGTCTCCAAACTTGTCCTGTTTGCTCAGGTTGGGCAGTTTGACATGGACGCCGGCTCTCAGTCCAGTCCCCAGGTTGGACGGACAGGTGAGCACGTAGCCCAGGTGTTCGTTCCACATGAACTCATGACCTCGCTCCTTAAACAGGTTCTCGATCTAGAGACAGACAGAGGGAGAGACAGAAAGAGAAGAAGAAGGTTGGCTTCAGGTCAGCGGCAGTCTGATGGTGATGATGTCACAGTGGTACAGGAAGTGAGCGTGCAGGTGTGCTCACCGTGGTGAGTCCGGTGCAGAAGCGGTTGAACACCTCCTTCATGTTGCCTCCTTTCTGCATGCTGATGACACGCAGGTGATCCTCCTCGTTCACCCACACCAGGAAGGTCTTGTTGTCGTTGTGCCTGCCGGCGAGAGCGAAGGGTTAAAACACAACATGAAGTTAAGTTCATCGTTCAGTCAGACTGGTGATGTCATCATTCTGACTCTCAGGGGCTCACAAGTCGGCGGTTTACGTACCAGATTCCACGGCCATCGGGCCAGTCGCGGGCCATGCCTGAGGCCAGCAGCAGGGGGGAGACGGGCTTGTCGAACAGGAAGTGATCATCAATCAGCTGCTGCTGCTCGTCATCCGTCATGTTCTTCAGGGCGTAGTACTTCCCCTTCAGGTCCCCGTCCAGGACATCCAGACCTGCAGCACACGGGGACAGAGACCCAACGTCAGGACTGTCTGCTCAGGATGTGTCTGCTGCCTGAGAGGCAGAACTCAGGGCTCAAAGTTCACACTCACATCAGAGTGTGATCAGAGGCTTAATTCATTTTTATCAATGATAAAACCTGCTGAACTGATGACATCATCACCTCAACTTCATGTGAGCACGCTAATCTATAGCCTGACAGGTGTTAGCATGTTAGCTGTTTACTGTGAATGAGGTGTGTGTGTGTGTGTGTGTGAGTGCGCACGCTGTCAACCACCAGGGGGCAGCACAGTGTCTGGTCTCAGCCGGTCCGGTCCGGTTCAGCTCAGTCTCATTTGCACATGAAAGAGGCGGAGCCTCATTAAGAGTCTCAGCAGGACAACAGCGAGCTCACAGTTACACTGACAGGCTCACTGAGGCATGATGGGAAAAGAGCTAAATAAAGACCGGCTGCACTCAACAGACCTCCGCCTCAGCAGAGTGTCCCTGAATGCACCGTCAGTGTGTTTCTGGATGTGTGTGTGTGCGCGCGCACACAGCTCACATCTCTTTTGTTCACGTGTTTGATTTAATCATGAGATCATTTTAATCTTCGTGTCAGCAGCTCCGTGTCGCGGTCGGCGCTGCAGCAGCACCGTGTCGCGGCGTAAAGCTCTAATCAGACTTCAGCTCCATGTTTCAGAGTGCAGCTTTATATATAAGTCATACTTTCAATGGAGAGGTTCTCGATGGCGCGGCGTTCTCCACGGCTGCAGTGTGGTGGCAGACAGAAGCCACGGATGCTCCGCCCTGTCCGAACCCGAGAGCTCAGGACGTAGTTTGGATCCAGATCATCTCCCCCCTGAAACACAGAAAGGGTGAATCAGAAGAGCCCAGAACAGAACCAATAGTAGAACCCACCACAGAACTAACAGAAAAGCCCAGAACAGAACAGACAGTAGAACAAAGAACAGGACCGACAGTAGAACCCAGAACAGAGCCAACAGTACAGCCCAGAACAGAACCGACAGTAGAACAAAGAACAGGACCGACAGTAGAACCCAGAACAGGACCGACAGTAGAACCCAGAACAGAGCCAACAGTACAGCCCAGAACAGAACCGACAGTAGAATCTCTAGAACAGAACCAACAGTAGAACCTACATCATGATTGTTCTGTTCCCTTCAGGTGACACACTGAAGACTGATGGATCAGCCCTGATTCACTTGGCTGGGTACTGACAGAACATTCTGTCCTGCATGGACTCCACAAGCTGCTTGTGACGTCCCAGAGTGCTCGTCTTTCTCAGTCTTCAGGTGCCTCAATAAATGTTGTCTGGGGTTGAGGTCAGGTGACTGTGGAAGTCCAGGACAGTCCAGGAGAGTCCGGACTCGTTGGTCTTCTCTGGTCTTCAGTAGTTGCGTCAAAGCTTTGAGGCGTCTGGCCTCATGGTCCTGCTGCAGGATGAATCCTTCTCCACAAAGATCTGACCAGAGGGTGGAGCATGTCTGTGAAGGATGGAGTGGTGCTTCTCCTCTGTCGGGGTGGAGTCTGAAAGCATCTTCCTCCACCATGTTTCCTTACATACACCCTTATTTTACTGACACTGATCCATTACTGGGACTCAGTAAAAGCACCTTCCTCATCATCACTGTGAGATTCTGGTGTTTCTTATCCGTTTGTCCTCGTCTTCTCCTGAAAGGTGGGTCAGAAACTCCTGCTCGTCCTCTGAGACACTACAGGACAACCCGGTTCTGACGGGACTACTGCTGATTGGACTCCTGTATCTCTGTGATGAAGCTGCTTTCTGTCTCTCAGTGAACTCAGCTCGATACATTGATCTGTTGATGGTGTGATCACTTTGATGCAACTGATCCAGTTTCAGAGTCTTAAACTTCCTGCTCTGACCCCTTACAGACCTTTAGTCTAGACAAGATGTCACTCTGAGAAAGATGGTTTGTGGTTGTTTACCTGCAGGTTTTCAGGGTTAAGGTCCGTCTTGTGTTTGTCTGATGGTTTGTATCCTCCATGGCGGTCTTCGATCACTGGGTCCAGCAGCTCTTTGAACACCTCGTATGTCTCCTCATCTCCAGCAACGCAGCCCACCGTCATGATGAAAGGGTGACCTGCAGAGACACAAAATGGCCGATCATTTCCTGCTCATCACCAACTTTCTGACTGGTGGCCACTTTGGGGAGACCATAAAATGTTTTAAATTTTTACCTCTCTGCTGTTTTATGGTTGGATTTCTGTTTCATTGTGTGTTAAAGTGTCTTGCACAAATGCTGCTGAATAAATTATGTTGGATTTGATGAGGAGGATCAGGTGTTCAGACAGGAAGTCAAGGTTCTGTCCCCATGAGGGAATTAACAAGAAGAAACTAACCTGATTTAACGAGTCAATCCAATTAAACTGTTTATTACAAAGACAAGAACAGAACGTCTCTGTGTGAAGGTGAAAAACAACATCACCAGCTGGTTTAGGTGACAGATTAACATGTTAGGGGACTGATGTAACCTGTGTTATTTGTGATTGTTCTTTTCTTGGTTGGGATATTTTCCTGGACTTTTAGGGGTTGTTCCTGGGTTGTTGGTGATGGTTACCTGGGTTGTTGGGGATTGTTACATGGGTTGTTGAAGATGGTTTCCGGGGTTGTTTGGGTTTGGGGGGTTGTGACCTGGGTTTTGGGGGGGCAGTTACCTTGCTTGATAGGGATAGCTTCCTGGGTTGTTGGGGATGGTTACCTGGGTTGTTGGGGATGGTTTCCTGGACTGTTTAGGATCGTTCCCTGGGTTGTTGAGAATTGTTACCTGGGTTGTTGGGGATGGTTACCTGGGTTGTTGGGGATGGTTACCTGGGTTGTTGGGGATGGTTTCCTGGGTTGTTGGGGATGGTTACCTGGGTTGTTGGGGATGGTTACCTGGGTTGTTGGGGATGGTTTCCTGGGTTGTTGAGAATTGTTACCTGGGTTGTTGGGGATGGTTACCTGGGTTGTTGGGGATGGTTTCCTGGGTTGTTGGGGATGGTTTCTTTGGTTGTTGGGGATGGTTTCCTGGATTGTTAGGGATGGTTTCCTGGATTGTTGGGGATGGTTACCTGGGTTGTTGGGGATGGTTTCCTGGACTGTTTAGGATCGTTCCCTGGGTTGTTGAGAATTGTTCCCTGGGTTGTTGGGGATGGTTACCTGGGTTGTTGGGGATGGTTACCTGGGTTGTTGGGGATGGTTTCTTTGGTTGTTGGGGATGGTTACCTAGGTTGTTGGGGATGGTTACCTGGGTTGTTGGGGATGGTTACCTGGGTTGTTGGGGATGGTTACCTGGGTTGTTGTGGATGGTTTCCTGGGTTGTTGGGGATGGTTTCCTGGATTGTTGGGGATGGTTACCTGGGTTGTTGGGGATGGTTACCTGGATTGTTAGGGATGGTTTCTTTGGTTGTTGGGGATGGTTTCCTGGATTGTTAGGGATGGTTTCCTGGATTGTTGGGGATGGTTACCTGGGTTGTTGGGGATGGTTACCTGGGTTGTTGGGGACGGTTACCTGGGTTGTTGGGGATGGTTTCCTGGATTGTTAGGGATGGTTTCCTGGATTGTTGGGGATGGTTTCCTGGATTGTTAGGGATGGTTTCCTGGATTGTTGGGGATGGTTACCTGGGTTGTTGGGGATGGTTTCCTGGATTGTTGGGGATGGTTACCTGGGTTGTTGGGGATTGTTTCCTTGGTTGTTGGGGATGGTTACCTGGGTTGTTGGGGATGTTGTTTCCTTGGTTGTTGGGGATGGTTTCCTGAATTGTTATGGATGGTTTCCTGGATTGTTAGGGATGGTTTCCTGAATTGTTAGGGATGGTTTCCTGGATTGTTGGGGATCGTTCCCTTGGTTGTTGGATATTGTTAGCTGGGTTTTGGGGATCATTACCTGTGCAGTTAGGGGTTGGTACCAGGGTTTTAGGGGTTTGTTTCTGAATTATTTATTGTTGTTGGGGCTGTTACATGGGATGTTTGGTTCATTAGCTGTGTTGTTGAGGGTTGTTACCTGTGGTGTTAGGGTTTGTAACCTGAGTTGTTGGGGGCTGTTGCCTATATTTTTGGGAGTTGTAATCTGGGTTTTGGGCAGTCGATCCTGTATCGTTAGGGGTTTTTACCTGGGTTTTGGGGGTTGTTTCCTGTGTTGTTGGGTAATGTTACCTGGGTTGTCGACGCCGGTTTGGATGAGATCATCCAAGGTGAATCCGCTAGGTGTCTCCTTTTCCCTCAGATTGGCGTACATTTCGGGTGTGAGCACCTTGGCCATGTGGTTGTTGTGCTTGCTGAGGTCGGGGTACTCCTGTTCCGAAGAGTAGCTCATCTTCAGCTTGTTGTGGGTGTTTCCGAAAGGCATGATGACGTCCGGGCTGCTGACCTGGGAGCAGTTGGAGATAAAACATTAACACACTTTAATCTAATTAACATCACAGACAGCAGCTGTAGTCCAATAAACAACTTGTCTGTTTCATTCAGCTCAGCTCAACACAATCTGTCAACAACAAATCCAAATGTCCATCATTAGTTCCAAAAGTCCAAGAAACTAATTTGGTTCTACAAAACAATTCAGAATGAGTCAGTTCATCATAAATTTGAACAGATAGAACAGTTATTTCTTGTCCATCATCAGATTATGGACAATAATCTTAATACAGTTTCATGAATGAAAAGCTTTGAGTGTACTGTTTTAGTAAAATGGGTTCTTCACATTAATTAAAAAATTATTTGATGTTTTACTGTTTGTAAAGTAAGATAAGTTTATGTATTTAGAGGTAAACTGATGTGCAATATAAATAATAGAAGTTTGATGATGATGGTGATGATGAGCAGATGTGTCGAAGGTTGAAAGAGAAGTTTTAGTCTTTACAGATTAAAATGTGTTTTCTCTCACATGATTAAATCTGCCTCAGTGATTTATTATCATGTCGTCTTAATCAATCCACAATCTAAAAGTATGGACATAAAATAAAGTCTAAAAATAAACAGACTGAAACTGAGAAGTACTCTAACTGTTTACTTGAGTAAAAGCAGAGAGTGAAATACTTCATTAAAGGTAAAAGTTCACTTCAGTATAAGTAAAGAAGAAGTTATCATCTGAATGTGCTTATATTAACAGTACTGACGTCATTAAATATGTTACATTTGTTACACATGTGATCTGAGTCTGGGTCCTGCAGCAGATCTGATCAAGATCTGCATTCATGATCATGAGGTACCGCAGAACTGTTCTGGAGTCAGCAGCTCTGCCTCCATCACGCTGACAGAAAATATTTTAGATCTGACCTCAGATCAGATTCTGCTGATGATTTCTGAATCATTCAAAATCCTGATGGCCGGCTCGATTCTGGTCGGAACGGCTCGGCTTGGCTCGGATCACTGAGTCCTTGAGGGGATCAGCAGGCTGATTATGATGTGCGGGAGGCCGCAGTGACGCAGCAGCAGCCGGGGTTAACCCCTCACAGGCCGGCTGCTGCACCGCGCGACGCCCCGGTCACCTTCAGCACATCCTGCCGAGCAGAACCGAGAGGGACCGAACGGGCCTGGTTCTGTCTTTTCACACCAACACATTCACGGCTGGTCGCTGATCAGCAGGATGACGCTGCAAACGGAACCAACCCGGATTAAATAAGGAAAATATCCAAATGAAACGGAGCATGCGCAGTCTGTCCTCACACTACAGACGCTGCGGAGTGAGCAGATAATACCCGCCAGTCGTCTGATGGACGTCACTGATCAATAATACATAATCACGTTTATTAGAATATCTCTTCTTCTGTCCGCGCTCCTCCTCCCGCGGCGTCCTCGCGCACATCGAGCTTTTTCCGCCTCACTGGATTAAAGAAGATTAATTCATTTAGAGGGTTTTTTGTTCAATCATCCAATCAGGTTCGAGCATCAGTGCTGCTTCATTTACATGTTTGTTGAGGAGATTAAAGGTGATGACGACACAGATCTGTGTGACTGCGCAACACCTGCAGACAGGACGGACCGCAAGGTCGTCGGGATGCAGACAGACAGACAGACAGACAGAGAGAGAGAGAGAGAGAGACAGACAGACAGACACACACGCACACACAGACACACAGACAGGCAGAGAGAGAGACAGACAGACAGACACACACGCACACACACACACACACAGACAGGCAGAGAGAGAGACAGACAGGCAGAGAGAGAGACAGACAGGCTCTCTGCAGTTCTACAGCATGCAAACATCCAGTTAACAGCCTGTGTGCGTGTGTGTGTGTGTGTGCGTGTGTGTGTGTGTGTACGCGCGTGTGCGCCTGCTCCTTTGTTCCTGAACGCACCGTCTCTGAGACCCTCTGATTTGCTCTCTGCAGGGCGCGCACCTGTCCGCTCGCGGACTGATGACCGGATGTGTTGATGGTCTGAGGGTGCTGATGTGGGTCTGACCCGGATTAAAGGTGCTCCTACCTGTCAGTGCAGTCTGGGATGTGGTCTGAAGCGGATCCGGTTCTGATGCTGCTGCTGCGGATTAAAGATGCGCTCAGCGTTTTATACCCTCCCCCCGCTCCTGATTGGCTCCTATTTACAGTCCATTCATTCCATTGGCCAAATGGCCCGACGAGGGTCACGTGGCCAGACTCTCTCTCCCCTCTCTCTGCTGTAGATGGTTCATCTCTGCCGCAGTGCCTCTGAGCAACACCGTGCTGCGTTCAAGACCACTGGAAAACACAGACTTTTGTTAATATGTTAGTTTACAGTGTCTGTGGTGAGTTCAGTGTCTGCGGTAACATCTCTGATAAAGCAGTTTCTCCTGCACCCTTAAAATATTCATCACGTACAGCAGTGTGTGTGTGTGTGTGTGTGTGTGTGAATGTGTCGCCAGGCTACCCATGATGCCTCAGTGCTGAGGTGTCAGCTGAAAACGTAAAAGATGAAATAAGAAAATCATTTTGTTTCATTTGTTGTCTGGTTTTGTTTGCCGTTCATAAAGCTGATGTGTTAATAAAGTTATGATTATTACAGTACAGGAAGCAGCAGACAGGCTGGACTCTGACTCCGCCCCCTCATCCTGCTTATTTAAATATGAACTCAGCTGGTAAGAGGGCGGAGCCTCAGTCTGTGCTCTGATTGGTTCATGTGTAATATTGGATGTATTTCACTGAGAACGACTCTGATGTTGTTTGTCATGTGTTGCAGGTTGACGCCGCCACGAGGTTCCATACCGGGCCTACCGGGTCATCTCCAACTGATGAAGGAGTTCTGCAGTACTGTTACTACATGAACCTGACAGTACTGCAGTACTATTACTGTCTTGCAGTACAGTAACACTGTGGTAACACTGTTACTGTACTGCAGTACTGTTACTGTCCCGCCCTGCCAGCTGTACTGTAATACACTGTGTTGTTGTTGTTGTTGTGGCAGAGAGCAGCTGTCATCACTGCAGATGAAGGAGCGGTACCACAGGTCCAAGTGTGTGAAGGAGAGGTACCACAGGTCCAGGTGTGTGAAGGAGAGGTACCACAGGTCCAAGTGTGTGAAGGAGAGGTATCACAGGTCCAAGTGTGAAGGAGAGGTACCACAGGTCCAGGTGTGAAGGAGAGGTACCACAGGTCCAAGTGTGTGAAGGAGAGGTATCACAGGTCCAGGTGTGTGAAGGAGAGGTACCACAGGTCCAGGTGTGTGAAGGAGAGGTACCACAGGTCCAGGTGTGTGAAGGAGCGGTACCACAGGTCCAGGTGTGTGAAGGAGAGGTACCACAGGTCCAGGTGTGTGAAGGAGAGGTACCACAGGTCCAGGTGTGTGAAGGAGAGGTACCACAGGTCCAAGTGTGAAGGAGAGGTACCACAGGTCCAGGTGTGTGAAGGAGCGGTACCACAGGTCCAGGTGTGTGAAGGAGAGGTACCACAGGTCCAAGTGTGAAGGAGAGGTATCACAGGTCCAGGTGTGTGAAGGAGAGGTACCACAGGTCCAAGTGTGTGAAGGAGAGCTACCACAGGTCCAAGTGTGTGAAGGAGAGGTACCACAGGTCCAAGTGAGTGAAGGAGAGGTACCACAGGTCCAGGTGTGTGAAGGAGAGGTACCACAGGTCCAAGTGTGAAGGAGAGGTATCACAGGTCCAGGTGTGTGAAGGAGAGGTACCACAGGTCCAGGTGTGTGAAGGAGAGGTACCACAGGTCCAGGTGTGTGAAGGAGAGGTACCACAGGTCCAAGTGTGTGAAGGAGAGGTACCACAGGTCCAAGTGTGAAGGAGAGGTACCACAGGTCCAAGTGTGTGAAGGAGAGGTATCACAGGTCCAGGTGTGTGAAGGAGAGGTACCACAGGTCCAGGTGTGTGAAGGAGAGGTACCCACAGGTCCAGGTGTGTGAAGGAGAGGTACCACAGGTCCAGGTGTGTGAAGGAGAGGTACCACAGGTCCAAGTGAGTGAAGGAGGTTCAGGTTCTTCCTGCTGCTGTCAGACGTCACGTGTTCACTGAACATAAACTATCTGGAGAATTTAACGATCACATTAATTGTTTGTAAATAACAACACACTGTTTATAGTTGTGTGTTGTTTGTTTCTATTTCTCACCTTTGGATAAACTCTTTGTTTATTTTATTGTTTATCGTCATAATTCTGCCCTGCTGCTGTGGCAAAGACATTTCTCTGGACAATAAAGGATTCTGATTCTGGTTCTGGTTCTGTTGTTGCTGTTGTTCTAATACACGTCCTCTTTGAACACTCGTCCCTGTCACAGTTGAAGGTGTGGACAGCAGCAGGAGGCGATGCAGACGGTCAGGTGATGAGAGCTGAATACAAACCAGATACAGCACCCCTCCCCCTCCGTCCCCCCCAGACCCTCCCCCTCCATCCCCCGCTGACCCTCCCCCTCCATCCCCGCCGACCCTCCCCCTCCGTCCTCCATCAGCATGTGGAGGCCTCGGCCGACTCAGCACTCCTCCTCTCATTTATTCATGACCCAACAGAGAGTCGACAAGGACGAGAGGAGGGGGAGGCCACGGGTGAGTCAGGATACCTCACATCTCCTCACTGTTACTATGGAAACCCAGTATGTCCCAGTATAAAAACCTCGTATCTCCACACTCACAGGGTTTCCAGCTGACGGCAGTGGTGACAGGAGCTCACCCTACTCCTGCCTGCAGCCAATCAGGGCGCTCCTCAGCCTCCTTCCGTCCAATTGGCTGCAGATGTCGACAGAGCGGTGTGGTTCACGTGCAGTTGCAGCAGGTCAGTGAACGCCTCATGAAGAGAGGACCCCAGACACAAGACATGGTTGAGTCTTTACAGCTCTGATGGTCAGTGTGTCTCCTATTGGTCCATGTGATCAGTTATTGATCATGTGATCAGTGTCATTTAAAGTCATTTAGTTCTTAAACTGAGGTCAGTATCAACACTTTAGAGTTCGATGACATCACAGCCTCATTAAGCTGTCGAGTGTTGATCTGAATGTTAAATAAAGTTTTGTGTATTTGAACAAAGCCTGTTGGCAGACTGCAGACGTAGCGTTCGGGGTCTCCTCGTTCATTTGGACGTCGGGCCTCTCTCGGCCTCCTGGCAGCGCCGCCGTTCTCCCAGGACACGTTACCAGGCAACCAGCAGCCGGCGGCCATGACTGCTTTGTTCATCAGAAGAGTGAAAAGAAAGAAAGAAAGAAAGACGTGTGACCTCAGTGATCGATGGTGTGTTTATGACTTCCTGTTTTCTGTTGAACAGAAAATCATGTGACACGACACAACTTTATTTATTTACACTTTTAGACTGTTTGTTTAAAAAATATGTAAAGATTCTGATGTTTCATCACCAAACTGTCATGAGACCTGCAGTTAGCTCCAGTGTTAGCCTCCAGCAGTTAACTCCAGTGTTAGCCTCCAGCAGTTAGCTCCAGTGTTAGCCTCCAGCAGTTAGCTCCAGTGTTAGCCTCCAGCAGTTAGCTCCAGTGTTAGCCTCCAGCAGTTAGCCCCACTGTTAGCCTCCAGCAGTTAGCTCCAGTGTTAGCCTCCAGCAGTTAGCTCCAGTGTTAGCCTCCAGCAGTTAGCCCCACTGTTAGCCTCCAGCAGTTTGCTCCAGTGTTAGCCTCCAACAGTTTGCTCCAGTGTTAGCCTCCAGCAGTTAGCTCCAGTGTTAGCCTCCAGCAGTTAGCTCCAGTGTTAGCCTCCAGCAGTTAGCCCCACTGTTAGCCTCCAGCAGTTTGCTCCAGTGTTAGCCTCCAACAGTTTGCCCCAGTGTTAGCCTCCAGCAGTTAGCTCCAGTGTTAGCCTCCAGCAGTTTGCTCCAGTGTTAGACTCCAGCAGTTAGCTCCACTGTTAGCCTCCAGCAGTTTGCTCCAGTGTTAGACTCCAGCAGTTAGCCCCCCTGTTAGCCTCCAGCAGTTAGCTCCACTGTCAGCTTCCAGCAGTTAGCCCCACTGTTAGCCTCCAGCAGTTAGCTCCACTGTTAGCCTCCAGCAGTTAGCCCCATTGTTAGCCTCCAGCAGTTAGCACCACTGTTAGCCTCCAGCAGTTAGCTCCAGTGTTAGCCTCCAACAGTTTGCCCCAGTGTTAGCCTCCAGCAGTTAGCACCACTGTTAGCCTCCAGCAGTTAGCTCCACTGTTAGCCTCCAGCAGTTTGCTCCAGTGTTAGCCTCCAACAGTTTGCCCCAGTGTTAGCCTCCAGCAGTTAGCTCCACTGTTAGCCTCCAGCAGTTTGCTCCAGTGTTAGACTCCAGCAGTTAGCTCCAGTGTTAGCCTCCAGCAGTTAGCACCACTGTTAGCCTCCAGCAGTTAGCTCCACTGTTAGCCTCCAGCAGTTTGCTCCAGTGTTAGCCTCCAACAGTTAACCCCACTGTTAGCCTCCAGCAGTTAGCCCCACTGTCAGCTTCCAGCAGTTTGCTCCAGTGTTAGCCTCCAACAGTTTGCTCCAGTGTTAGACTCCAGCAGTTAGCCCCACTGTTAGCCTCCATCAGTTTGCTCCAGTGTTAGCCTCCAACAGTTTGCTCCAGTGTTAGCCTCCAACAGTTAGCCCCACTGTTAGCCTCCAGCAGTTAGCCCCACTGTCAGCTTCCAGCAGTTTGCTCCAGTGTTAGCCTCCAACAGTTTGCCCCAGTGTTAGCCTCCAGCAGTTAGCTCCAGTGTTAGCCTCCAGCAGTTTGCTCCACTGTTAGCCTCCAGCAGTTTGCTCCAGTGTTAGACTCCAGCAGTTAGCCCCCCTGTTAGCCTCCAGCAGTTAGCACCACTGTCATTTCCGACCGTGTTCACGGTAAACCCAAGAGCTATGCAGGCATCGTCATGTTTCCTGCTGCATAGTTCCAGACAGAAGGATCAGCAGAAGAGCTTGTGTTTGTCTCTTTTTAGAGGTGTCAACACGGAGTGTTTTATTTTGAAAAGTAACAGGATGTTATATTGTTATTTTGGCGCTTGACTTCCTGTCTGCTCGGTGCAAAATTCAGCTGAATTGCTGCATCGTGCTCCGACATCCGCCAGATATATAGAAGTCCTGCGTATCTGTTCCGGAGGGCTCCAGACTGCCGTTGCTGGACAGAGCAGACACGCAGCGCAGCGGACCTGCTGGAAGTCAACACATAGACTAAAGTGAAACCATCAGCTCCGCTGGCGTGACGGAGACGTAGTGCAGCGGACACTATCCAGTGGAAATAGACCTTCGGGTCCTGCCCTGCCTCTCACGCCCCCACTGACACCTCACCCACCATTTGAGAACCACTGACTTAAACATCTCCATGTCAACCAGCTGGAGGTCATGAGGTCATAACTGCTGCATCACACACAGAAAGAGACTGAACTGATGATGTCACTGTCCCACCAATCAGCTCCCACAGGTGTGTTTCTGTTACCTTCAGGGACATCGACCTTGTCAAAGACGCACAGTATCAGCAGGGTGTGTGTGTGTGTGTGTGTGTGTGTGTGTGTGTGTGTATGTATTTGAGGGATCAGCTGTTACATAACAGTTAACAGCTATTGCATGAGATCTAATGTAACACACACACACACACACACACACAGACACACACATTAGAGCTGATCCTCTGTCAGGAGGAAGTGCTTGGTGTTTGTTGGGTTCGTAGTTTGATTAGTTAATGAGCCGGACAATTTAACTGCTGCTGATGTCATCATCATCATCATCATCATCATTAAAGCTCTTGTTGCTGCAGGTGTTTCTCTAAAGATGTCACCCTACATTTCATATCATTTAGATCCTGTGTGTGCGTGTGTGTGTTTGTGTGTGTGTGTGTGTGTGTGTGTGTGTGTGTGTGTGCTTGTGTGTGTGTGTGTGTGTGTGTGTTTGTGTGTGTGTGTGTGTGTGTGTGTATGTGTGTGTTTGTGTGTGTGTGTGTATGTGTGCGTCTGTGTGTGTGTGTGTGTGTGTGTGTTTGTGTGTGTGTGTGTGTGTGTTTGTGTGTGTGTGTGTGTGTGTGGTTGTGTCTCAGTTCAGAGCAGCATTTGAAGGCCCGTCATGTCTCAGCTCTGTGTGAAGGCTCCCCAGACGCTCCTTCTTTCCCCTGTTTTTGGAGGATGCACCGCTGCGATCCTTCGTGAGAGAGAAAATGGCGACATCGCGTGGTGTAGATCGTCACTTTCTTTGGCCTGGGCGGCAGAATCGTGACGTAAGGGTAAAACATCTGGTGACGCAACCAGGAAATGCTCCAAAGGCTAGACCGTCACATTTAACAACGGCTGACGAGGTTAACAAGGTCTCTCTGAAGGACTCGCCTTCAAAGACCACAAAGGCCGAGTCCTTCAGAGGCCGAGTCCTTCAGAGGCCGAGTTCTTCAGAGGCCGGGTCTTCAGAAGCCGGGTCTTCAGAAGCCGGGTCCTTCATAGGCCGGGTCCTTCAGAAGCCGGGTCCTTCATAGGCAGGGTCCTTCAGATGCCGGGTCTTCAGAGGCCGGGTCCTTCAGAGGCCAGGTCTTCAGAAGCCGGGTCTTCAGAAGCCGGGTCCTTCAGAAGCCGGGTCCTTCAGAAGCCGGGTCCTTCAGAAGCCGGGTCCTTCAGAGGCCAGGTCTTCAGAAGCCGGGTCTTCAGAGGCCGGGTCCTTCAGAAGCCGGGTCCTTCAGATGCCGGGTCTTCAGAGGCCGGGTCTTCAGAAGCCGGGTCCTTCAGAGGCCAGGTCTTCAGAAGCCGGGTCTTCAGAAGCCGGGTCCTTCATAGGCCGGGTCCTTCAGAAGCCGGGTCTTCAGAAGCCGGGTCCTTCATAGGCCGGGTCCTTCAGATGCCGGGTCTTCAGAGGCCGGGTCCTTCAGAAGCCGGGTCCTTCAGATGCCGGGTCTTCAGATACCGGGTCTTCAGATACCGGGTCTTCAGAGGCCGGGTCCTTCAGAGGCCGGGTCCTTCAGAAGCCGGGTCCTTCAGAGGCCGGGTCTTCAGAGGCCGAGTCCTTCATAGGCCGAGTCCTTCAGAGGCCGGGTCTTCAGAGGCCGAGTCTTCAGAGGCCGGGTCTTCATAGGCCGGGTCCTTCATAGGCCGGGTCCTTCATAGGCCGGGTCCTTCATAGGCCGGGTCCTTCAGATGCCGGGTCTTCAGATGCCGGGTCTTCAGAGGCCGGGTCTTCAGAGGCCGGGTCCTTCAGAGGCCGGGTCTTCAGATGCCGGGTCTTCAGAGGCCGGGTCTTCAGAGGCCGGGTCCTTCAGATGCCGGGTCTTCAGATGCCGGGTCTTCAGAGGCCGGGTCCTTCAGAGGCCGGGTCCTTCAGAAGCCGGGTCCTTCAGAGGCCGGGTCTTCAGAGGCCGAGTCCTTCAGAGGCCGGGTCTTCAGAGGCCGGGTCTTCAGAGGCCGGGTCCTTCAGAGGCCTGGTCCTTCATAGGCCGGGTCTTCATAGGCCGGGTCCTTCATAGGCCGGGTCTTCATAGGCCGGGTCTTCAGAGGCCGGTCCTTCAGAGGCCGGTCCTTCATAGGCCGGGTCCTTCATAGGCCGGGTCCTTCATAGGCCGGGTCCTTCAGATGCCGGGTCTTCAGATGCCGGGTCTTCAGAGGCCGGGTCTTCAGAGGCCGGGTCCTTCAGAGGCCGGGTCTTCAGATGCCGGGTCTTCAGAGGCCGGGTCTTCAGAGGCCGGGTCCTTCAGATGCCGGGTCTTCAGATGCCGGGTCTTCAGAGGCCGGGTCCTTCAGAGGCCGGGTCCTTCAGAAGCCGGGTCCTTCAGAGGCCCGGTCTTCAGAGGCCGAGTCCTTCAGAGGCCGGGTCTTCAGAGGCCGGGTCTTCAGAGGCCGAGTCCTTCAGAGGCCGGGTCTTCATAGGCCTGGTCCTTCATAGGCCGGGTCTTCATAGGCCGGGTCCTTCATAGGCCGGGTCTTCATAGGCCTGGTCCTTCATAGGCCGGGTCTTCAGATGCCGGGTCTTCATAGGCCGGGTCTTCAGAGGCCGAGTCCTTCAGAGGCCGGGTCTTCAGAGGCCGGGTCTTCAGAGGCCGGGTCTTCATAGGCCGGGTCCTTCATAGGCCGGGTCCTTCATAGGCCGGGTCTTCAGAGGCCGGGTCTTCATAGGCCGGGTCCTTCATAGGCCGGGTCTTCAGAGGCCGGGTCTTCATAGGCCGGGTCCTTCAGAGGCCGGGTCCTTCAGATGCCGGGTCTTCAGATGCCGGGTCTTCAGAGGCTGGGTCCTTCAGATGCCGGGTCTTCAGAGGCCGGGTCCTTCAGAGGCCGGGTCCTTCAGAGGCCGGGTCTTCAGAGGCCGGGTCTTCAGAGGCCGGGTCTTCAGAGGCCGGTCCTTCAGAGGCCGGTCCTTCAGAGGCCGGGTCTTCAGAGGCCGGGTCCTTCAGAGGCCGGGTCCTTCAGAGGCCGGGTCTTCAGAGGCCGGGTCCTTCAGAGGCCGGGTCCTTCAGATGCCGGGTCTTCAGATGCCGGGTCTTCAGAGGCTGGGTCCTTCAGATGCCGGGTCTTCAGAGGCCGGGTCCTTCAGAGGCCGGGTCTTCAGAGGCCGGGTCTTCAGAGGCCGGTCCTTCAGAGGCCGGTCCTTCAGAGGCCGGGTCTTCAGAGGCCGGGTCCTTCAGAGGCCGGGTCCTTCAGAGGCCGGGTCTTCAGAGGCCGGGTCCTTCAGAGGCCGGGTCCTTCAGAGGATGCAGACCCTGAACTGAGACATAGCCATCATCTCCTCCTCACTTCCTGTTCTCCATGACATCACAGGCTCTGATTGGCTGAGCTGCTCACTCTCTCTGTTATGTAACAGCCAGTCACTGACTCCAGGTGCATGCTGGGACATCAAGAAGTGACTGTAGTCGTTTAGAAACAAAAAAATCTGAGCTTGTTTTATCTCTGTAGCCACGGCAACCAGCAACCTCACACACTCAGACACTCAGACACACACACACAATTTATTGATTCCGATTAACCACGCCCCCACTGTGTGATGTCACTGGTACAGGGGGAATCTGTTGCTCAGTGATGAAGAGGAGAGTTACATAACAGGAGAGGGAGGAAGAAAAGAAGAGGATGAGGAGAGAGGAAGGAGACAAATAGGTGAGGAAGGAGGAAAGGAAGCACATCAGGACAGAGAGGAAGAAAAAGAATGAAGAGGAGGAAGTGAAGGTCGGAGGAAGGAAACGTGTGAAAAATTGAAAGGAGAGGAAGAAGGGAAGCAGGAAGAAAAGATATAGGGATGAAGTGAAAGAGACAGAGGACAAAGAAAAAGGAGGATGAGGAGAGAGAGAGAGAGGTGAGGGAGGGATGAAGGAGACATCCGAGCTCAGTGACAGTGTGTCGCCCTCTGGTGGACACACAGCAACAAGCCTCAGCTGACCAATCAGGAGCCTTCGGTTGACACTGCTGCAGGTGTGTGTGTGTGTGTGTGTGTGTGTGTGTGTGTGTGTGTAAAGGTTTATAATTATCATGTTATAATTAAATGTTATGATATATTTATAATAAAAGACTGTAAAACATTTGTCAATAAACACAAAGTCTCAGTTTATTCAGAGAAACAGAGAGAAAATGTTATTAAGCTAGGCTAACAGTTTATTCCTGCTGCCATTCTTTATGCTAAGCTAGGCTAACAGTTTATTCCTGGTGCCATTCTTTATGCTAAGCTAGGCTAACAGTTTATTCCTGCCGCCAGTCTTTATGCTAAGCTAGGCTAACAGTTTATTCCTGCCTCCAGTCTTTATGCTAAGCTAGGCTAACAGTTTATTCCTGCCTCCAGTCTTTATGCTAAGCTAGGCTAACAGTTTATTCCTGCCATCATTCTTTATGCTAAGCTAGGCTAACAGTTTCCCCCTGCCTCCAGTCTGTAATGTTAACTAGGCTAACAGCTGTGTTGGACTGTTTCTTTAAAACATGATTTTCAGCCACAGGAGAACTGGATCCTGAACTGGATCCTGAACTGGATCCTGAACTGGATCCTGAACTGTGGATCCTGAACTGTGGATCCTGAACTGGATCCTGAACTGTGGATCCTGAACTGTGGATCCTGAACTGGATCCTGAACTGTGGATCCTGAACTGGATCCTGAACTGTGGATCCTGGATCTGAATAGTAGTTGGTAGAAACAGCGAGAGGAACAACAAACAGTTTAACATCAGTAGAAAACACGGGACATCAGATCAGGAAGTGACAATAAGCATGAAAACAGGAAGCAGGAAGGTCCAGAAACATGACGACATGCTGAACATTATAGCTACTAATCATTAGCATGTTAGCATGGTGACAGTGAGCATGTCGGATCGTAGAACAGAACACTTTACTGTCTGCTCTGTGAAGAACTGTTGGTCTCTGCAGTCTGTTTCTCTCTTCATGGTTGACATCTTAGATCATTAATATAATTCTTTGTTAGCACCTTGGCAGCAGATTTGTACCCTCAACATCACAATTAGACACCAAAAGGTTTAAATCTGCCTCTTGACACACTGAAGTTGTCCTGCCGTGTCCAGTACACAACATTAGAGTGAAAGCGTCACTCAGCCGGTGCTCAGGCAGTTTCCGGGTCCTCGGAGGTGAACTTCCATCAGAGAGCCGGTCCGATGTCTCAGAGGACGGCCCGGCTCACAGCAGAGCCTCCTGACCGAGTTTAACACAGCTCCTGGTTTGCCAGAGTCCTCCGGCTGAATGTTAGCTGGTGCCAGGGATCTGGACCTGCTGGGATGGTACCTCCTGCTGGGCGGTGGCGGTCGGCACATTGATGTTTGGGTCGTCATCGACCTGGTAACACTTCCCCAGGTTCTTGATGACGTTAAAGTTAGACCGAGCTGTTTCTGCCAGACTGTTCTCCAGGATCCAACCATCAGATTCTGAGTCTGGATCACCCAGTCGGAGAACATTCTCCATGGCCGTCTGCAGGTACCGGACCCCCGTCAGAACCAGCAGCTGATGATAGAAGAAACACATGGTGACTTTAGTTCTGCGTGGACAGACTCACACAGGACAACCACAGAAAATACAGACATCAGTTCATCTCACAGAGTCCAACTGAGGGTCAGTCCGGTTCAGTTTACTACATCAGAAACAGCTTCAGAAACCTCACACACACAGAATGTTCGACTCAGAACTGAACTGAACTAAATCTGGTATATGGACCCATCCAAAACCGAACACTGTCAGACCTGAACCTCCAACCTGCTCCTCACAAGTTAATGTTCATTTAAAACTGTCCAAACTAACTTTGTTAAACCTGGACCAGACCCAGACTGATTGACTGTTGGAGAACATGGATCCAAACCAGCACCAGTCCTGGATCAGGTCTTGGGTTTTAGGGTTACTTTAACTGCAACCTTAAATTACGTCTCTGTTGACCCGTACCTCGAACAGCCAGATGAGCAGCACGGTGAGGCCGATGGACTGCATGATGCCGGTGTAGTGGTCCATCAGCGCCTGCCGGCAGCCCCTCCTCCACAGGTTCTGCTGCTGGCTCTGCTGGTCGTAGTTGAAGTGGGCCGAGCTGTTGCTGAGCTGCTGCTGGATGCAGGGCCGTGGGGACGAGGTGCTGCAGCAGCTGAAGGGGACGCCGTCCATCAGGTAACGCCCGTCCACGTTACTCCTCAGGCGGCTGCAGGGGAGGAGCAGGATATTAGAGGTCCGAACTACTACAGTCCTGTTATGAGACGGGCCGTCTTTAAATCCTGCCGACAGGCTTTATTCAGTCTCCTGAACCCGGGTCGAACTCTGATGTTAAGCTTCATTAATCCTGTGACCTCTGACCCGTCCAGCCTCCCTGCAGTCTGAAAGCACTCTGTTGACTATCTGCTGACAGGTCCGCTCAACATCAGTCATGTTCTGTAGTTCTGGTCTCTGGTGAGGTGGCAGATGATCCAAATCACCACAGAAACCTGCTGCTGCAGTTTAAACATCCAAATCTCAGAATCTAAACTGAAACCTGAAGTTGTTCTAACAGAACTTCAGGACGTCGTGTTTTAAATAAAACTGAACTTCTCTGAAAGCTTGACTCTTCAACGTGTCCCGATACAGACGGAGTGTAAACAAGTCTCCATTATATGTCATACAATGCTGTACGGACCAGAACCAGACCGAACCGGAATCATCTGTTTATTTACAATCAGAACTCAGAACCTACTGAGCTCAGAATCCTGATGTGCTGACTCAGCTGAAACTCAACACGAGGTAAAGTGAAACCCTCGCCAAAATGCAGACTAGGCTTTTTAGTAAATGTTCCAGAGTCAAATGTTTGTGTAAAATCATAATTCAACTGTATTTTCGTTTCCAGGTCAAACTCATTTTCAATGGGAGTGCTACGGGAACTTTTACGATAGCATCAAAATCTCTCTGTTTAAAACAGTAAGAAGTCTCGACACAACATGAAACTTTGCTGGTAGTATCACCAGGGTCTCTACACATGAACACGAGCATTGAGAACATTGTTTGTGTACACAGAGTTTACTAAAAAGAAGCTTTTTGAACAACTCACGTTAGCAGTAGCTTGTTCCGCTCGCCGCCGTCCTGAAGTGTCGATCTCAGGATGTGAATAAATGGACTCCATTGTTTCTTATATGAGGCTCCTTTTTCAACTTCAAGGTCAATATTGTTTTTCACTAACAACAAAACAACAAATTATCCTGCATTTATATGGAACTAAGCTTTAGGAGCGTTCCACCTTAACTGTCCTCCAGGTTACGTCACATTCTGAGATCGACACTTCTCCACTGGCAGGACGGCGGCGAGCGGAACAAGCTGCTGCTAACATGAGTTGTTCAAAAAGCTTCTTTTTAGTAAACTCTGTGTACACAAACAATGTTCTCAATGCTCGTGTTCATGTGTAGAGACCCTGGTGATACTACCAGCAAAGTTTCATGTTGTGTCGAGACTTCTTACTGTTTTAAACAGAGAGATTTTGATGCTATCGTAAAAGTTCCCGTAGCACTCCCACTGAAAATGAGTTTGACCTGGAAACGAAAATACAGTAAATCTTAAAAGTTCCTCTTTCGTCGTAATTATGCTTTTACACGAAGCTTTGACTCGTATTCAATCACAAAAACACCTGAGGTTGCATTTTGGAGAGAGTGTCACTTTAACTAAACATATTTTCTTTCTCTTCTCTCATGAAGCTTTAAAATAAAAACACACGCTAAATTAGAAATGTAACGATGTGTGTTCAGTCTGACACAACTCGTGGCTCCATCTTTGCCAGATAAACCCGAGTCAGCTATGAACCACCACAATCCACCTAGAATCAATACAAACCCACCAGATCCCAAAGCCTCAGATTGTGGATCTTAGAAATTATTCACCAGGATCCAGGAAGTGTTTTGGTCTACTGGACTCAGAGGGAACCTGCTATAATCCTGCAGGCTTACTGGGATCAACAAGGATCCTCTCAAAGACTCCAGACTTACTCCACCACACTGCTGCTGGTCATGTCCAGGTAGCGGCTGCTGATCCACTGGACCTGGAACCAGTCCCTGTACCCAGTGTTCCCACAGCACTGGAACTGGATCTGCAGCAAATCCACAGTCCTCTTCAGGTAGCAGCGGCCCGGCGTGTCCGTGTCCTTGTAGTAGCGCATGGCGTTCCTCAGGCCCGTGAACAGCGAGTCCTCCAGCTGGCCGCGGATGCTGTAGCACATGAGCGCCCCCGTCAGGACGCAGGAGGTGAAGCAGAAGGTGCAGACGATGTACGGCATCATCACCAGCTTCCAGCGCAGGAACTTGTTGGTGTCGGTGCAGTCCAGGCAGATCCTCGCACCCAGGAAGTTGATGCAGCAGGCCGCCAGGCCCGTGGTGATCAGCGTGTGTGGTACATACAGGATGCCCTGGTCTGACATCACTTCCTGCCATTTCTGGATCTCTACTTTTAGGAACAAGCCGAGGCCAAAGAGGGTCGCCCCGGTCAGCACCGAGATCCAGTTGAGCAGCCAGAGGACCTCAGCCAGCTTCTCTCTTTCAACTTTGGTAAAGGTGACCTTCCCCACCGCCATGTCGGTCCTGTGGTCCGATGTGTGTCACGTCCAAGCAGCTGCAAACATGGCCGACAACAGGGGGGCGGGGCCTTAAAGTGCTGTGCCTCGTACGACCACCAGGTGCATTCACACCTCTCAGAGGTCAACAACGCCCCAACTCTGATTGGTCTGCCCCGTCAGCATGATGCCCATATTTAGAAGTTCCTGTCTCTGACTCGTGAAGAGGAAGGTTCAGGTTCAGGTTCAGATTCAGGTTCCGGTTCGGGCCGGGCCTCTTCTCAGAGGGGGCGGCTGGCTGCTCTCTGCAGAGCTTCATAAGGAGCTTACTGAGGTATTTTAGGTTCTCTTGACTGTGATCCACGACTCCACGACAGCCAGCCTGCAGGACACACAGAAGGTCACAGTTGGTTGGTGCTGATAAACTGAACTGGATCAGGATCACACCGACAGGAAGTCAGATACGATTGATCAGAGTCTGATCAGCTTTAATTAATCATGTTGAATAATCTGTTTGTGAACTCAGCTGCTTCAGAGCAGACGAGCATCAGACGGCTGTCTCTGAGTGGCTGCTGCTGTGTCGTCAAGGCAGAAACTAATAACCGATCGATGAACTGATCGATGAACCGATCAATGACTGCAGGAACCAGCAACAGACAAACTTCACACACGAGACGTTTCTGTTTCCTGTCTGCTGTTAATGAGTTTATAAAAGTTATCAGTTCAAACACAGCAGCAGCTCCAGAGAAGTGTTCTGACCTCGATGGCGTTCATCTGTCAGATTAAACCAGTCGACTCGCGGCGGACAGAAACTCTGAACTTTACCTGGTTGGCTGTTCGGGCGTCTGGCTGCTCGCCGCTCGTCCCTCCTTCTTGACGCCATCCTGCAGCAGCCGCGTCGACACAAAGGAAGGAAATATTCCTGCTGAGAAAAACAGTTTTGAGGCGTCTGTTAACCTGCGCTGCTAATCTTCTTACTGATAATCAGCTGATAAGCTGAGAGATCTCAACCCCCCGTCCACCAGCTGGACCATCAGCAGGACACACGGGACACTTCACACCTGGTCCCTCAGTGCAGAGCAGCTGAGGCTGTACAGGTGAGGCTGTACAGGTGAGCCCAGACAGGAGTCCTCAGGCACCACAGAGGAAGAAGATCCTCTGAGCCTCCAGTGAAAACAGCTGAGTCCATTTCCTGTTCTGGAGCTTTTGATCAGATCACACGATGATGTCAGCTGTCAGTCACAGAGAGCGCTGACCCGCCCTCCTCCTGCTCTCTCCTGATTGGTCAGTTCTGCTGATGATGTCACAGTGGTACAGATCAAACAGGTGTTTCTCAGGAGCTGTGGAGGATACATGTGTTGGTACCTGGCAAAACAAACACACAACAAACACACAGCAACAGACACACAACAAACACACAACAGACACACAACAAACACACAACACACACAACAAACACACAACAGACACACAACAAACACTACACACTACAGCCTCTGTGTTCGAGGCTGCAGTTGTAGCTTCAGACCAGCAGAGGTCAGCAGAGAGACGACCTGCAGCTGAGGAGTGACTGCTGATCGATCACTTATTGGGTGATCAATAACTGATCACATCTGACCTCACTATCAGTGTTTCACATGAGACAGTGTGTTTGTCATGTTGATGTGTTTATTTAACTTTTGTCTCCTGATTGACAGAAAATAAATCACCTGTCTCACCTGAGAGACCCTCACCTGCCTCACCTGCCTCCTCATGTAGACAAACAAACAAACAAACAAACAAACAGACAAACACGTCAGTAAACAAAGACTTTATTTGCACACACTCTGTGATGATGTCACAGCCATGATGTCAGACACTCTGTGTACCTCTCGCGGGGAGGTAGGAGGGGGGCGATGGGGGGGCGGTACCAGTCTGTCCCGGCTCCTGTCAATCACATCATGACGTCATGTATCCAGAGCGTTTCCGGTGCAGGAAGGCGGGGCCTGCGTGTTCCTGAGGGAGCGACAGTCAGGTGGGTCAGGTCAGCACAGAGCGTCAGGTACCAACTTCCGGGACCAGGATATTATCTTCAAAATAAAAGCACGCATATGTTCATATTCTTAGTTGAATTCTTGAATGAATCCAGAGTGTTTCTGTCACTGAAATGTTTGTTTGTCACATTTTAACGGGTTTATTGTCTGTTAAAATGTTGTTCTGAAGGATTTTTACACTCAAACATGTTTATTAAAACTTCTACAACAACAGTTAAAAAGATTTCCAATTATTACAAATAAATTCAACTAAATATTTGACTACATGTTTTAATTTAAATACGAAATACACTCTTATTCTTATTCCTTCTTCTCATTTAAAAGGAAGTTGAGTATTTTATCAGTGATAAATAAGTGATATTACTTGGATTAATTGTAGTATAACTTGTAGTACATGTAGTAGTATATGTAGTATTCTTGTAGTATATGTAGTATTACTTGTAGTATTACTTGTAGTATATGTAGTATTACTTGTAGTATTACTTGTAGTATATGTAGTATTCTTGTAGTATATGTAGTATTACTTGTAGTATTACTTGTAGTATATGTAGTATTACTTGTAGTATTACTTGTAGTATATGTAGTATTCTTGCAGTAGATGTAGTATTACTTGCAGTAGATGTAGTATTACTTGTAGTAGATGTAGTATTACTTGCAGTATATGTAGTATTACTTGTAGTAGATGTAGTATTACTTGTAGTATATGTAGTATTACCAGTAGTATATGTAGTATTCTTGTTGTATATGTAGTATTACTTGTAGTATATGTAGCATTCATATAGTATATGTAGTATTACTTGTAGTATTACTTGTAGTAGATGTAGTATTACTTGTAGTATATGTAGTATTCATATAGTAGATGTAGTATTACTTGTAGTATATGTAGTATTCTTGTAGTATTACTTGTAGCGTATGTAGTATTCATATAGTAGATGTAGTATTCTTGTAGTATATGTAGTATTCATATAGTAGATGGAGTATTACTTGTAGTATATGTAGTATTCTTGTAGTATTACTTGTAGTGTATGTAGTATTCATATAGTAGATGTAGTATTCTTGTAGTATATGTAGTATTCATATAGTAGATGTAGTATTACTTGTAGTATATGTAGTATTCATATAGTAGATGTAGTATTACTTGTAGTATATGTAGTATTCATATAGTAGATGTAGTATTACTTGTAGTATATGTAGTATTCATATAGTAGATGTAGTATTACTTGTAGTATATGTAGTATTCATATAGTAAATGTAGTATTCTTGTAGTATATGGAGTATTCTTGTAGTATATGTAGTATTCATATAGTAGATGGAGTATTCTTGTAGTATATGTAGTATTCATATAGTAGATGTAGTATTCTTGTAGTCTATGTAGTATTCATATAGTAGATGTAGTATTACTTGTAGTATTAAAATGAATAGTCCCTCTGAAAACACTGTAACGTCACCCTGACTCTGAGGACAGCGCTGGGACGGTGTTTTATTGTGAAACTGTGGCTGACAGGAAGTGTGTGTGGTGTGTTCAGCTTGCTCTGGATGATCCGATCGGGATTCAGCCATATTCCCACCGACCAGCCACACCGGCAGTCAGCCTCAAACTACCGAAAAAGCCCCGGTAATCCCGCGGCCCGCTCCCTCGAGGTGTTCGCGGTCATTGTTGTGCTCGCGCGCGGCCCGGAGCTCCCGGACATGTTACCGAGCTGAACCGGCCCGACGACATGGAGCTGCGGCGGACAACCTGAGAGAGGCGACGGCCCGACGACAGCCCGAATTCTGAGAGGAAAGTCCAGATTTACCGGGATTAAAACCGATGTGGAGGCCGGACAGACGCGGGCCTGCAGGCTGAGCGGCTGTCGACACGACGGAGCGGCGGTAACCGGCGGAGACACACCGACACTCAGCGACACTCAGCGGATCAAAATGTCGGGAATGTTTTCCCGGAGCTAACGAGCTAGCCGCAGTTAGCAGGCTGAGCTCGGCAGGACTCGGCAGGAAACGGAGCCTGGGCGGCGGGTTTCACTCGGACTGTGTGGCGGGGTCGCTGTCGGTTTGTAAGCGGGAGCGGCGGGTGTCTGTCCCGGGTCACGATGTCGGCTCAGGTCCGTCTGAAGCGGCTGGAGGAGCTGCTGCAGGAGCAGAAGGAGGCGGGCTGCCTGAGTGTGGAGGCGCTGCTGGACCTCCTGCTCTGCTTCTACACGGAGTGCTCCCACTCCCCGCTCAAGAGGGAGAAGCACGTCACTGACTTCCTGGAGTGGGGTAAGAGTCCAGACCCGGTCCTGGTCCCGGTCCTGGACCGAGATGCATTCACTAAACACTGTAAAACACGGTACAGAAGGTCCCGTGAGCCGGCGGTCTCACTGCGGGGCCGCCAGGGGCTCCCCCGAGGACCAGGGAGGTTCAAGGGTCCTTGAGAGGCTCCTGGAAGGTTCATACATGTTGAGAGGTTCTTGGCAGACCTTGATACAGATCCAGGGATCCACAGGGATCCACAGGGAGGTTCATGGATCTCTAGAAGTAGTTTCAGGAAGGTTCAGGCGGCCTTGAGAGAACTTGAAATCGGTTCAAGGGGATCCTGAAGGAGGGTCAGGAGCTCCAGGGAGATTTAAGGAGCTCCAGGTTCTATGATGTAGTTCTGAAGGGGTCCGGAGGGGATCCAGAGGGACAGTGTCAGTCCGTGTCAGGGAAACGATCCAGGTTTACATTTCAGGGGTTTAAAGGTTTCTTTCTCCAGGTGTCCTTGAACAGTTTCCAGGCTGGTCTGGGATGTTCCAGGACTTTGTGCCACTCTGGTCCTCTGTCCTGGTTCAGCCCGTTCCTGTTTAGCTGTGGCCTGGTTTGGTCTGGCCTGGCCTGGTTTGGTGTGGCCTGGTTTCCATCTGAGTCTCTGATGTTCTGATGGAGTCTGATAAATCAATATATTGATCAGGGATGTGGTGATGTGCAGAGGCTGACACACGGACTGATGAAGATGAAGATCCACTCCCGCTCCTCACAGTCAACACTCAGTCTGAGTCCAGTTCAGGAGTCCAGAACCACCAACTCGTCAAACCGGGCTGATCGATCTGATCACAGCTGATATCAACATTAATATTTGTTAATCAGTATGACCATGCCAGAGAATGAAACCATTGATTATTGATCAGAATCTGATCACAGGTGAAGATAAATAAGTATAAACAAATAAATAATGTGAGTTTAGATCACAGCATCATGACGGACGTTACTGACGGGAGGAACCGGTCGAGGGGTCTTATGTACTGTTACGTTAATGAAGCCGTTGGCACTGACACCTGCAGGTGAGGTTGTCCTTATAAACCACAGCTCACCTGGGGATGCCCCGCCCTCTCCACGCCCACTTTTAACCATATATGGTCCACGAGGCGTGTCGTGCATGTTGACCTATAGAAATGAGTAGCGGGTCGACGGTTCTGAACATGAACCTGCCAGAGGTGTGTGTGTGTGTGTGTGTGTGTGTGTGTGTGTGTGTGTGTGTCGTGGAGGTATAAAGCTCATGTAGTGGATTCATGTATGACAGTGTGACACGAGAGTATTGATCAGTTCAGTTCTGATGAGGTCGTCATGATCTGGAGTGAGACTGAACTCGCTTGTTTGCTCAGTGTGAACAGATGTGAACAGGTGTGAACAGGTAGGGGTGGAAAAAATAATCGATTCTTAGATGAATCGCGATTCGGACGTGGATGATTCTGAATCGATTCCAAATGTCAAAAATCGATTTTCTACATGTTAATTGACAACGTAATGTTGACGGAACGCAAGAGGCGGAACTCAGAAGTGTGGAAGTGCGGCGCCCGGACAGTTGGCTGCGTGCACACAACAAAAAACATGGGATGTGTCGTGAATGTCTATACTCACAAACAACTCATGGTTGGAACGTCTAAGGCATTCGTTCACACCGAGCTGCTCGAGAGCAGCGTGGAGACCGCTGTTAGCTGATAGCTGTTGGCTGTTAGCTGTTGGCTGTTAGCTGTTGGCTGTTGGCTGTTAGCTGTTGGCTGTTGGCTGTTAGCTGTTGGCTGTTGGCTGTTGGCTGTTGGCTGTTGGCTGTTAGCTGTTAGCTGTTAGCTGTTGGCTGTTAGCTGTTAGCTGTTAGCTGATAGCTGTTGGCTGTTAGCTGTTAGCTGTTGGCTGTTAGCTGTTGGCTGTTAGCTGTTGGCTGTTGGCTGTTAGCTGTTGGCTGTTAGCTGATAGCTGTTGGCTGTTAGCTGTTGGCTGTTGGCTGTTAGCTGTTGGCTGATAGCTGTTGGCTGATAGCTGTTGGCTGATAGCTGTTGGCTGTTAGCTGTTAGCTGTTGGCTGATAGCTGTTAGCTGTTGGCTGATAGCTGTTGGCTGATAGCTGTTGGCTGATAGCTGTTAGCTGTTGGCTGATAGCTGTTAGCTGTTGGCTGTTGGCTGTTAGCTGTTGGCTGTTAGCTGATAGCTGTTGGCTGATAGCTGTTAGCTGTTAGCTGTTGGCTGTTGGCTGATAGCTGTTAGCTGTTGGCTGATAGCTGTTGGCTGATAGCTGTTGGCTGTTGGCTGATAGCTGTTGGCTGATAGCTGTTGGCTGATAGCTGTTAGCTGTTAGCTGTTGGCTGATAGCTGTTAGCTGTTGGCTGATAGCTGTTAGCTGTTAGCTGTTGGCTGATAGCTGTTAGCTGTTGGCTGTTGGCTGATGGCTGTTGGCTGATGGCTGTTAGCTGTTGGCTGATAGCTGTTGGCTGATAGCTGTTGGCTGTTAGCTGTTAGCTGTTAGCTGTTGGCTGATAGCTGTTAGCTGTTGGCTGATAGCTGTTGGCTGATAGCTGTTGGCTGATAGCTGATAGCTGTTGGCTGATAGCTGTTAGCTGTTGGCTGTTAGCTGCTGGCTGTTAGCTGTTAGCTGTTGGCTGTTAGCTGTTAGCTGTTGACTGATAGCTGTTGACTGATAGCTGTTAGCTGTTGACTGATAGCTGTTAGCTGTTGGCTGATAGCTGTTAGCTGTTAGCTGTTGGCTGATAGCTGTTAGCTGTTGGCTGTTGGCTGATGGCTGTTAGCTGTTAGCTGTTAGCTGTTGGCTGTTAGCTGTTAGCTGTTGACTGATAGCTGTTGACTGATAGCTGTTAGCTGTTGACTGATAGCTGTTAGCTGTTGGCTGATAGCTGTTAGCTGTTAGCTGTTGGCTGATAGCTGTTGGCTGATAGCTGTTAGCTGTTGGCTGTTGGCTGATAGCTGTTAGCTGTTGGCTGATAGCTGTTGGCTGTTGGCTGATAGCTGTTGACTGATAGCTGTTGACTGATAGCTGTTAGCTGTTGGCTGATAGCTGTTAGCTGTTGGCTGATAGCTGTTAGCTGTTGGCTGTTGGCTGATGGCTGTTAGCTGTTGGCTGATAGCTGTTGGCTGATAGCTGTTGGCTGATAGCTGTTGGCTGTTAGCTGTTAGCTGATAGCTGTTGACTGATAGCTGTTAGCTGTTGGCTGATAGCTGTTAGCTGTTGGCTGATAGCTGTTAGCTGTTGGCTGTTGGCTGATGGCTGTTAGCTGTTGGCTGATAGCTGTTGGCTGATAGCTGTTGGCTGATAGCTGTTGGCTGTTAGCTGTTGGCTGATAGCTGTTGGCTGTTGGCTGTTGGCTGATAGCTGTTAGCTGTTAGCTGTTGGCTGATAGCTGTTAGCTGTTGGCTGATAGCTGTTGGCTGATAGCTGTTAGCTGTTACCTTATAGCGGTTGGCTGTTAGCTGTTGGCTGATAGCTGTTAGCTGTTAGCTGTTGGCTGATAGCTGTTAGCTGTTAGCTGTTGGCTGTTAGCTGTTGGCTGTGGTGTTGAGTGCGCAGCATCCAGGTTAACTTGCGACACCTGTAACTAATATCGGGTAATTCTGTCATTCCGCCGTGCGTTCAAATGGTCATTTAAATCCATCGTTCCCAGCCGCATACATCGTTATTAAGCTGAATCCAAGTCGGTGTGAAAACTGTACACTGTCATACAGCCTGCACAGTATGTTGAAATCCAGCCCGCACTCAGTGTGTGGTCAGTCAGCAGCGGCAAAGTGTGAGACGTCCAGATCAACCTGTGATACAAACACCTGTATCGACCGTCCACCAGCTGCAGCTGCATTAATGTACTACATGTGCTGCTACAGGAACACTTTTCTTTTCCTTTTGGTTCTTTGCAAAGCTGGATGTTTGCTAGCAAATGTAACCTTCCAGTTGACTTGCCACATTTCTTTCATTTGTTTTATTAATTAAATATATTGGAAGTAAATTAAGTATGGATCATTACAGATACTTTGCTTTGAAAGTACCAAGTAGTCACACAGTGAGAAATAAAGTAGGAAGTGATGAGCAAACTCAGATTAAATTTTTATTTTTTTTTAAATCGTGCATGGAAATGTACATAAAAAAACTTGCTGCATCGAGAATCGATTAAGAATCGAATCGTGAGGTGCCCAGAGATTCCCACCCCTGTGAACAGGAATGAACAGGTGTGAACAGGAGTGAACAGGTGTGAACAGGAGTGAACAGGTGAACAGGTGAACAGGAATGAACAGGTGTGAACAGGAGTGAACAGGTGTGAACAGGTATGATGAGTAGCTAATGACAGTTCTGCTCTCTGAGGCTGTTTGATGTTGAGCTGATGATGATTGGACGAGTTCAGTCGATCGTCTCTGTGATGTCACGGGCTGATGTCACACTCAGTTTATATGTTTAACACTAACGTGCTGATGGAAGTTGTAACAAGCACAAACACCAGTGATGTGAGCGGGGCCAGTCAGACTCAGTTCACACCTGCTCAGACGTTCAGGTGACCACATCGTCCTGTCAGGTGTATTGTATGGATCACACCTGTGGGGGAGGAGGTGTTCCAGGTTCATGTCTCTCCCGTCCTGGGCTGTGATGAAGTGTTTGTCATGTTTCCAGTCAGGATGTTCTCTGTGAGAGCTGAATGTGTCCGTCCTGAGTTTATCTGTAAGAAGTGAGCAGGTGGTGACGAGTGATGAAGACTGTTTGACAGGTGGAAGTGTTCACCTGCTCCGCCTCAGCTCCTCTGATGTGGTCGTGTCTTGGTTCAGGTGATGCTGAGCGGTAGATGTTCTCTGTGCTGCTGATGTAGCAGCTGAGTGGAGCTGACATCCTCTGAAAACACAATGTATTGACTGTAAACTGATTAACACCAGTTTACTCCAAAACACTTTTACTGGTGCATGAACCAGTCTGTGCAGTCTGACTGGTTGGACTGACTGCACAATAGAGACAGGTGCTGTGTGATGTCATACAGGTGAGTTTTGTGTCATGGTTGATCTTCAGGTCTGAAGCTCAGCTGGTCTGAACCAGGAGGAGTGAGCGTGAGTCACATGACTGACAGCTAACTCCCTGATTGGATGGTTCTGGTGATGTCATCAGGTCAGGGAAGCTGCTGTTTGTTCAGAGAGAAAGAACAGGAGAAGGATTCCAGGTGCAGGTCTCAGATCAGCCCTGTGATGTGGTTTTGACTGGTCTGCAGTGAGAGCTCAGTCAGCTAACATCAGTTTATGTTTCTGCACCTGGTCACGTTAAAACGTTGTGTCTTTATGTCAAAACGTTAAAGTGTGATGATATTTTAACACTATTTTTCAGAAAACATAAGAATTGGATCACAAAATGTAAAACAATGCAGGTCAATTTTCACACGTTTACTGAAATCATCTTGTGATCGACGTCACTTCAGTTCTACTTTCTGACTGAATGATCAGAAGCATCAGGAGACATGAACAGTCTGTGATCAGTCTCAGCTGACGTCTTCTCTCCTGTGTGAGCGTCTAACATCTGACTGAAGCTGTGCGACGTCCTGAAGACCAAACTTCGACTTCCCGGCTATAAACCATCTGGTGTTGGTGTTGTGTGGCCCGTGGAGTGTGCACACTAGAGACTTCCACCGGCTCACCCGGCTAACTTCCTGTTTAGCGCCCTGCTAACTTGAATGGGGATACAATCATTTAATTGTGCGGCTCTTCTAGATTTTCCACACTGAATCGGACTGAATGCTCCAGTTATGAAAGTCAAAGTACTCGTCTGCAGCGGTTGTGATGCTGAAAGCAACGTCTCCACTGTTTTACAGACTCTTCTCTCACAATGCTAGCTTTAGGGAAGAAGTGTTATTGGGCTGCAGGGCGTCACGTGATGATGTAATTACAGTTTGACCACGGCGAGAACTGTCGGAGCCTGGCGCTGGTCCTGGAGGCCCGGCGGCTGCTTATGTCATGAGACAGCGTTTCTCCTCTACAAGAAATATCGTCACGTTTTAATGTCGTGACATCTCACGACAGCTCAGCTTCTTGATTTTGAAACTTGAAAGTTCAGTTTTTAGTTTCATGTCGTCATGTGTTTCTGATCGGGTTTGGTTCAGGCACAGAAACACCTGGTTCTGTCTCCACATACACATCTGGAAAATGTCCCAACGATCTAGTTTCTCTCTGACAGATGTTGAAACACAGACATGAACAGTGGTTTCTGGCTCACCTGCTGAGGCAGGTTGGACTGATCTGATTGGCTGATGAAGTGTCAGCTGCTGTTGTTACTGTCATATTATCACCAGAATCTGTTTCTGATCTATTGATCCACCAGCACTGATCAATATCAATGAATACTGATACTTCAGTCATTCATAATGTTTCTCTGAAGCTGCCGTCCATATGTCACCCTACATTATACATCATATAGATCCTGTGTGTGTGTGACCCAGATAACATGGGCAGATAAATAAAAGATGAATGGAGAGCACAGTCTTCAGGGTCCTAATGCCCCCCTGCTCATCCCTCATACTGCAGTATAAATACTATGACTGAGTATCTGTATGTAAACAGTAAGAGTAGATGATGTTCCTTTATTGATCAGCTGGCAGAGAACAAACACTGAAGACAACACAGAACAAAAAGCAGACGAGCTGACCAAGATAAATAAACTACAGTAGATGGCTGTTTACATATACCTGTGCACTGTGTGTGTGTATTTACGTGTGTGTGTGTGTGTGTGTGTGTGTGTGTGTGTGTGTCCTCAGTGAAACCCTTTACCACCACAGTGAAGGACATGCGGCTGCACAGGGACGACTTTGAGATGCTGAAGGTGATTGGACGAGGAGCTTTTGGAGAGGTAAGACTTCCTGTTGACCTCTGACCCCCCCCCCCCCCCCCCCCCCCCCCCGAGTGTTGCTGAACACAAACAGTTTGTCTCGATTGGTCCATGTCTGATCAGCTGGAGGCGGGGCTTATTTGATTGATTTGTCAGAACAGAAGTAGGAAAAAAATCAGTTTTACAGTTCAGAAGTTTCAGGCTCGAGTTGTAAAGTGTGTCACCACCTGTTCATTTATAATATAGTAAATAAATAATACAACATATTTAAACTAAATCATATGAAGTGGTATAAACTGTAGCGTCCGACAGTGTAACTCTGAGCTGGTGTTTTCTGTCAATGCCTCGCTCTCTTCCTGTGTTCTTACAGGAAGTGTTTCCAGTTAAATGTAGCGCTGCATTTCCTGTTTATAACACTGAGCTTCCTGTCTGCTTCCTCTGTGCTTCCCACAGGAGCTCAGGCTTTTTTCTTCAATAAGCTTTATTCAAACAAATGAGTGAACATGAGGACAACCAGCAGAAACCCAGCAGACAGATAATGGACACATTGCTCATCAGCTGGGAGGAGCTGAACTGTAGTTTATAATAGTTCACATGTAGTCGAGTCTGACGGAGCGGTCAGCTCCTGTTAGCACCGTACTCATGGATGTAATGGATTACTTTGACTGTCAGGAAAGTTATGAACTGAGATGCAGCGCAGTCTTTCAGCTGTCAATCATTAACATGTCTCCGCCTCCTGGAGTTCAGTCAGTCTGATATCAGCTGGACTAAAGTCCACATGTGGTTCTGTCTGGTCTGAGTCCAGTGAACTCACAGACTGGTGTTGGTTTGTTTATATGAACCAGTTCAGCCCGAAGCCACACACGCACACGCACACCCGCCCGCCCGCACGCACACACACACACGCACACACACACACACACACGCACCCACACCCGCCCGCCCGCCCGCACGCACACACACACACACGCGCACACACACACACACACGCACACACGCACGCACACACAGTCCTGTTCAGTGCTGTCAGTGTCAGTCACTGATCAACAATGTCCACCTGTATGTCTGTAGATCACAGGAGTGTGTGTGTGTGTGTGTGCGCCCTCATACCAGAGGAAAGGTGTGTCAGAGCCACACCTGCCTGCAGCCTCGGGATATAAACACACAGGTGTTGGTGTACTTATGAGGACCGTCGTTGCCGTGAGACTCACCTGGTCCTCACAAACACACAGATACATCAGCAGTCAGTTAAACACACACACGTACAGCGGGACCAATCAGATGTGTCCGTACAGGTAGATGAACAGGTGAAGTGTACACACACTGATCTCCAGCTGCTTCACTGTGACAGGCTGTCAGGTTAACGAGGTCACATGATGCTGATGTTCAGGTTCTTACCTGTGTTCAGGGTCCAGATGATGTAACAGAACGTTTACACACCAACATACACGTGTTGTCTCTCGCCCCTCTCTCTCTCTGAGTGTTGTTGTCTCTCGCCCCTCTCTCTCTCTGAGTGTCGATGTCTCTCGCCCCTCTCTCTCTCTCTATGGTGTGTTGTCTCGCCCCTCTCTCTCTCTGAGTGTTGATGTCTCTCGCCCCTCTCTCTCTCTGAGTGTCGAGTCTCTCGCCCCTCTCTCTCTTCTGAGTGTGTTGTCTCTCGCCCCTCTCTCTCTCTGAGTGTTGATGTCTCTCGCCCCTCTCTCTCTCTCTGAGTGTTGTTGTCTCTCGCCCCTCTCTCTCTCTGAGTGTTGATGTCTCTCGCCCCTCTCTCTCTCTGAGTGTTGTTGTCTCGCCCCTCTCTCTCTGAGTGTTGATGTCTCTCGCCCCTCTCTCTCTCTGAGTGTCGATGTCTCTCGCCCCTCTCTCTCTCGAGTGTTGTGTCTCTCGCCCCTCTCTCTCTCTGAGTTGTTGTCTCTCGCCCCTCTCTCTCTCTGAGTGTGTTGTCTCTCGCCCCTCTCTCTCTCTGAGTGTTGATGTCTCTCGCCCCTCTCTCTCTCTGAGTGTCGATGTCTCTCGCCCCTCTCTCTCTCTGAGTGTTGTTGTCTCTCGCCCCTCTCTCTCTCTGAGTGGATGTCTCTCGCCCCTCTCTCTCTCTGAGTGTCGATGTCTCTCGCCCCTCTCTCTCTCTGAGTGTCGATGTCTCTCGCCCCTCTCTCTCTCTGAGTGTCGATGTCTCTCGCCCCTCTCTCTCTGAGTGTCGATGTCTCTCGCCCCTCTCTCTCTCTGAGTGTCGATGTCTCTCGCCCCTCTCTCTCTCTGAGTGTTGATGTCTCTCGCCTCTCTCTCTCTGAGTGTTGTTGTCTCTCGCCCCTCTCTCTCTCTGAGTGTCGATGTCTCTCGCCCCTCTCTCTCTTCTGAGTGTCGATGTGTCTCGCCCCCTCTCTCTCTGAGTGTCGATGTCTCTCGCCCCCCTCTCTCTCTCTGAGTGTCGATGTCTCTCGCCCCTCTCTCTCTCTGAGTGTTGATGTCTCTCGCCCCTCTCTCTCTCTGTGTGTGTTGTCTCTCGCCCCTCTCTCTCTCTGAGTGTTGTTGTCTCTTCGCGCCCCTCTCCTACTCTCCTGAGTGTGTTGTCTCTCGCCCCTCTCTCTCTCTGAGTGTCGATGTCTCTCGCCCCTCTCTCTCTCTCTGAGTGTCGATGTCTCTCGCCCCTCTCTCTCTCTGAGTGTCGATGTCTCTCGCCCCTCTCTCTCTCTGAGTGTTTGATGTCTCTCGCCCCTCTCGTCTCTCTCTGAGTGGTTGATGTCTCTCGCCCCTCTCTCTCTCTGAGTGTCGATGTCTCTCGCCCTCTCTCTCTCTCTGAGTGTTGATGTCTCTCGCCCCCTCTCTCTCTCTCTCTGAGTGTCGATGTCTCTCGCCCCTCTCTCTCTCTGAGTGTCGATGTCTCTCGCCCCTCTCTCTCTCTGAGTGTCGATGTCTCTCGCCCCTCTCTCTCTCTGAGTGTTGATGGTCTCTCGCCCCCCTCTCTCTCTCTGAGTGTTGTTGGTCTGTCCCCCTCTCTCTCTCTGAGTGTTGATGTCTCTCGCCCCTCTCTCTCTCTCTGAGTGTTGATGTCTCTCGCCCCTCTCTCTCTCTGAGTGTCGATGTCTCTCGCCCCTCTCTCTCTCTGAGTGTTGATGTCTCTCGCCCCTCTCTCTCTCTGAGTGTCGTTGTCTCTCGCCCCTCTCTCTCTCTGAGTGTCGTTGTCTCTCGCCCCTCTCTCTCTCTGAGTGTCGATGTCTCTCGCCCCTCTCTCTCTCTGAGTGTCGTTGTCTCTCGCCCCTCTCTCTCTCTGAGTGTTGATGTCTCTCGCCCCTCTCTCTCTCTCTGAGTGTTGATGTCTCTCGCCCCTCTCTCTCTCTGAGTGTCGATGTCTCTCGCCCCTCTCTCTCTCTGAGTGTCGATGTCTCTCGCCCCTCTCTCTCTCTGAGTGTCGATGTCTCTCGCCCCTCTCTCTCTCTGAGTGTCGATGTCTCTCGCCCCTCTCTCTCTCTGAGTGTCGATGTCTCTCGCCCCTCTCTCTCTCTGAGTGTCGATGTCTCTCGCCCCTCTCTCTCTCTCTGAGTGTTGATGTCTCTCGCCCCTCTCTCTCTCTGAGTGTTGTTGTCTCTCGCCCCTCTCTCTCTCTGAGTGTCGATGTCTCTCGCCCCTCTCTCTCTCTCTGAGTGTCGATGTCTCTCGCCCCTCTCTCTCTCTGAGTGTCGATGTCTCTCGCCCCTCTCTCTCTCTCTGAGTGTTGATGTCTCTCGCCCCTCTCTCTCTCTCTGAGTGTCGATGTCTCTCGCCCCCTCTCTCTCTCTGAGTGTTGATGTCTCTCGCCCCTCTCTCTCTCTCTGAGTGTTGATGTCTCTCGCCCCTCTCTCTCTCTGAGTGTCGATGTCTCTCGCCCCTCTCTCTCTCTGAGTGTTGATGTCTCTCGCCCCTCTCTCTCTCTCTGAGTGTCGATGTCTCTCGCCCCTCTCTCTCTCTGAGTGTCGATGTCTCTCGCCCCTCTCTCTCTCTGAGTGTCGATGTCTCTCGCCCCTCTCTCTCTCTGAGTGTTGATGTCTCTCGCCCCTCTCTCTCTCTGAGTGTTGTTGTCTCTCGCCCCTCTCTCTCTCTGAGTGTTGATGTCTCTCGCCCCTCTCTCTCTCTGAGTGTTGATGTCTCTCGCCCCTCTCTCTCTCTGAGTGTCGATGTCTCTCGCCCCTCTCTCTCTCTGAGTGTGATGTCTCTCGCCCCTCTCTCTCTCTGAGTGTCGTTGTCTCTCGCCCCTCTCTCTCTCTGAGTGTCGTTGTCTCTCGCCCCTCTCTCTCTCTGAGTGTTGTTGTCTCTCGCCCCTCTCTCTCTCTGAGTGTTGATGTCTCTCGCCCCTCTCTCTCTCTGAGTGTCGATGTCTCTCGCCCCTCTCTCTCTCTGAGTGTCGTTGTCTCTCGCCCCTCTCTCTCTCTGAGTGTTGATGTCTCTCGCCCCTCTCTCTCTCTGAGTGTTGATGTCTCTCGCCCCTCTCTCTCTCTGAGTGTCGATGTCTCTCGCCCCTCTCTCTCTCTGAGTGTCGTTGTCTCTCACCCCTCTCTCTCTCTGAGTGTTGATGTCTCTCGCCCCTCTCTCTCTCTGAGTGTTGATGTCTCTCGCCCCTCTCTCTCTCTCTGAGTGTTGATGTCTCTCGCCCCTCTCTCTCTCTCTGAGTGTTGATGTCTCTCGCCCCTCTCTCTCTCTGAGTGTTGATGTCTCTCGCCCCTCTCTCTCTCTGAGTGTTGATGTCTCTCGCCCCTCTCTCTCTCTGAGTGTCGATGTCTCTCGCCCCTCTCTCTCTCTGAGTGTTGATGTCTCTCGCCCCTCTCTCTCTCTGAGTGTCGTTGTCTCTCGCCCCTCTCTCTCTCTGAGTGTTGATGTCTCTCGCCCCTCTCTCTCTCTGAGTGTTGTTGTCTCTCGCCCCTCTCTCTCTCTGAGTGTCGATGTCTCTCGCCCCTCTCTCTCTCTGAGTGTTGATGTCTCTCGCCCCTCTCTCTCTCTGAGTGTTGTTGTCTCTCGCCCCTCTCTCTCTCTGAGTGTTGTTGTCTCTCGCCCCTCTCTCTCTCTGAGTGTCGATGTCTCTCGCCCCTCTCTCTCTCTCTGAGTGTTGTTGTCTCTCGCCCCTCTCTCTCTCTGAGTGTTGATGTCTCTCGCCCCTCTCTCTCTCTGAGTGTCGATGTCTCTCGCCCCTCTCTCTCTCTGAGTGTTGATGTCTCTCGCCCCTCTCTCTCTCAGGTTGCCGTGGTGAAGATGAAGCACACAGAGAGAGTTTATGCCATGAAGATTCTCAATAAGTGGGAGATGTTGAAGAGAGCTGAAGTGAGTTTAGATTGGGTCCAGATCTGTTCCAGTTCTGGTCTGATGTCCACCATATTTGTAGTTTTCTGGCTGTTAGCATGTTGAATTTAACATGTTAGTATGTTGTGTGTATAGACGGCATGTTTCAGAGAAGAGCGAGACGTCCTGGTGAGAGGAGACAGTCAGTGGATCACAACTCTGCACTACGCTTTCCAGGACGACAACTACCTGGTCAGTACCGCACCTGCTGCAGTGAGTTCTGCTGCTGGGACGGTTGATCATGTGTTGGATGTGTTTTCCTGCAGTACCTGGTGATGGACTACTACGTGGGCGGGGACCTGCTAACTCTGCTCAGTAAGTTTGAGGATCGTCTTCCAGAGGACATGTCCAAGTTCTACGTGGCTGAGATGGTGCTCGCCATCCACTCCATCCACCAGCAGCACTACATCCACAGGTACTGGTTACACTGGTTACACTGGTGTCCGCATGCAGCAGACAGGTGTGGTTTGGCTGAATGTGATGCAGTAGCTGGTTACCATGGTAACATAACTCTTCCTGGCAGCAGTGTCCTCTGGGAACTAGCCAGTTTCCTGTTCAGCCTTCCTTCCTGTGCAGAACCTAAAACTGGTTCCATCTCAGTCAGACCTCCTCCCAGTCTGACCAGAACCGACTCCAGAGTTACAGAAGCTCTTTTCACACAGAGACAATGAAGACTGAACACCATCCGACCGACACACTGTTCCGTCTGACCGTGACTCATAGAGGATGCACCGCCGCTGTTACAGCTCTGTCAGAACCTCTGTAACCGTCACACAGACAGAGCGGTGGAATAACGATGGTGCATGGTGTGCAGAGTAGGAGAAGGAGCTGCTGATGTTTCAGCTCTGACCTGTTGGGTTACTCTGACAGTCTGAGTGAAAGTTTGTGTTTTGATGCTCTGAAACTACAGAACTGTCCGGATCAATCTGTTGATGCCATTAAAATGTTTTTTGTGTTACAGAGACATTAAACCGGACAACGTCCTGCTGGATGTTAATGGTCACATCCGCCTCGCTGACTTTGGCTCCTGTCTCCGCATGATGGAGGATGGCACGGTAACACACACACACACACACACACACACACACACACACACAGGATTTAGTCTTAAAGTTAACGGGGTCCGGTTCTGAGTTCTGTCCTGAGTCTTATAGTGATGGCATTAAGGACTCGCTCTGTGGTGTCGGTGCAGGTGCAGTCCTCGGTGGCAGTGGGCACTCCAGACTACATCTCCCCAGAGATCCTGCAGGCGATGGAGGACGGGATGGGTCGTTATGGACCGGAGTGTGACTGGTGGTCTCTGGGGGTCTGCATGTACGAGATGCTGTACGGAGAAACGCCGTTCTACGCAGAGTCGCTGGTGGAAACCTACGGGAAGATCATGAACCACGAGGTTAGTGTGTGTTAACATATCATTAACATTCATCCATTAAAGAAGACAATCAATAAAGTGTGTGTGTGTGTGTGTGTGTGTGTGTGCTGAAGCAGCCTGTGGTGTTCAGCTGAAACTAAAAGGTTTGGCTGCTCTCGTGTTTCCAGGTCTGTTTGTCTCCAGACTCTCGTCCTACTTCCCCATTTCTAAATCTAACTCGTCTCTCGGTGGACGAACCAGCCGCTGTCCTGCTCTCCATTTCTGTCTCATTATCCCTCTGCCTGTCTGTCTCTCTGTCCTCTTTAATCCACTTTCCTCTCATATTTTCCTTCTTCTTGTCCTCAGGATCGTTTCCAGTTCCCCTCCCATGTGACCGATGTGTCCGAGGATGCCAAAGATCTGATCCAGCGGCTGCTTTGCTCGAGGGAACGTCGACTCGGACTGAACGGGATCTCAGACTTTAAGAGCCACCCGTTTTTCAGCGGGATCGACTGGGACAACATCCGATCCACCGAGGCGCCCTACATCCCTGACGTGTCCTCGCCTACCGACACTTCCAACTTTGACGTAGACGACGATGTCCTCAAGAACCCAGTGAGACCCCAAGTCTTAAACACACAATACTGGTTATAAACCATTAAGAGTTTACCAGTGCCCCATTGGTCTAGTATTTGTGGTCCTGGTCCTGTGTCTGGTCTTTCCCCTGTGTATACACTTGAACATGCGGAGCGTCCAGCCTGACAGTGTTTCTCCTGCAGGACATCTGCCCTCCAATGTCTCACACTGGTTTCACTGGTCAGCATCTCCCCTTCGTTGGCTTCACCTTCACCACCGGCAGCTGCTTCGCCGACGGTGGCTCTGTTAGCCGGGCGGGGCAGGGCCTCCGGCAGGAGGAGGGAGGAGGAGGAGGAGGAGG